>NW_010143964.1:0-31271 GCF_000699245.1 Pterocles gutturalis
TCACGGTGTCGGGGCCAGGCCGCGCGGCTTGTGGCATTGGTGGATTTGTGAGGAGCCGGGGGAGCCGGGCTGCGGCTGTGCTGAGGGGTGAAGCCCTGTGAGAGCGCAGAGGTGCCGGTGGGGAGATGTGGTGGTTCTTCTGGGTCTGTCAGTGGGTGTGGAGGGGTCAGTGGTGGAAACGGCCCCTTGTCACCCCTGCTGATGCGTTCTGCTGGCCAGGAGAGCGGGAGGAGATCAGGGACGGACTTTGAAACGACCTTTGTGATGGTGTAGGCCAGCCTTTGGACGGGAGCTCGGAGATATTTGACATCGTTCTCATCTCCGCACACAAATGTGGGTTGCATGCCACCGGGCTTATTTACAGCCATGATAAAATAAACCAATAAAAATCCCGTTTGACAGTTTGCCAGACATTAACTTTCAAAATGTATTAATCCCTTTGTAGCAAATCACTTCTCTTTGTACTCACATCTGTCGCTGGCAAGATAGTTTTACGTATTTAAATGCCTTGCCAGTAGAAAAGAGAGCAGGTTTGTGGGAACCTGTATGGACCTGGCTCTAAAATAACGCTGTGGTTGAGGTGTGAATTTTATGTTTATTGAGATATATCATCCTAAGCATCCATTTATATATTGCCTAGCTTCTTTCTTATCCATGAGACCTGAAGCCTTTCATGTTAATTGTGTTTTTATCCATGCTGGAATGTGGATATTGTTTGTTGACGCGTATTTCTTATGTGGCGAGTTGTTAGTATTGGCGTGTTACTGCAGGAGTGTTCGTGTATTGACTTCTTGTTTTTCTGGATTGTGAAAACATTTTTTTGTGAAACAACCATACAAACTGTTTGTTTTCAAAATAAGGCCTTTGAAATTGTCTGTTCATAAATTTTCCTCCTTCACCCTCAAGTGACAGGCACAAGTGCCCTACTGTTGTCATATAAATTGAGCCGTCGGTTTTTGTGGTGCAGCCTCAATAAGGGATGCTGGGTTTGTTGAGACAGCGGATCCATTGATTCCCACTGCTAAAGAAATTTAGTCCTAGAAAACATAAACTGTGCTGAGACATTACATGAGGAAGATCTCAGATCTCGAACACCTTTGGGCTGTTCTTGATCTTTGACCAGGTAACATTTAGTAACGTAAACCCTGTGGTGGATTCTCTTGTGAAGTCTTGAAACTAGGGTGAAAATTGTTCCTCTTGCATTGTCTTAGAAATGGAGATGATGGAAGATGAAGGGCTGCAAGTGGATGATGAGGATTAGGACCTGTAAATTCTGTCTCCTTTAAACAATAGTGTCAAATGTAATTACTGAACACATGAGGGTGGCGATTCATTGTCTCGAGACAGCCATCAGTAACCCTATAGATAGTGACTCTTGCGAGCCAACAAGCTGTCAGTCAGATTTTTGTTTGCTTTTGTTTTGTTTGTCAACCAAATTTTTGTTCCTCTCTGAATCCTAAATGCTTGCAAAAAAGAGGGAATTAGAAGAAGATCCATATAAATCCTGGCTGTCTTAGCAAGATGGGCTTTTTGTCATCATCTTGTCTTCAGACTGACTTCTTTTGATTGTCGTTGTGAATAGGTAATTATAGATGCAGTTGCCACTAACCATAACAAAATTCTGTGTCTAATTTCTACCTTATGGGCCTGAAAATGTCCTCCAAAGAATTTATTTTCTCTATGTTCTGTAAGTGGTACTTAAGGCTTCAGCGACAGTAACATTTTGGTTTTAAATGTCGTGTTCTGCCGTTCCAGTCTTCTGTGCTTCACATTGCTGCTCCGTGGCCGTGCGGAGCTGTGATTTGGCATGGTGACTGCCCTTGGCAGGGTGGTTTGTAAATCCCAGCGTGGAGTGAAAAGTACTTCTTGTGTTAGGAAAGCAAATGTTTTCCTGGAGAAGTGGAGCCTCCTCGAGAAGCCAGTGATTGGGAACTGACTTCGCAATACTGCACATGTTGTTGTAATTAAGGCACGGCCTTTCCTGGATCCTGAAATAATGTAATAAATAATTGTGTTCAGGAACAGCACATGTGTTGAGTTGTTTCCAGCCATGAGAGATAGAGTTGCTATGGGTTGGAGTGGCGTTGGGTTTGGGATATGGAGCTGTGTTATGGAATTAAGCAGTTACGTGTTTTGTGCACCTGTGCCGAGTTACCAGCCTGCTTTCAGTCTTGGAAGGTGCAGGAGAAGAAAGGTGTAGGAGCGGTGTATTTCCTTCTGAACTTCGGTTACAGCTTAATTTAGCACTCTGCCTTGCAATCTTAATGTTGCGCTTTCAGTCAAGCTGTGGAAAATACAGTGTGGAATCTTCATCTTGATTTTCCTGGCAGCATTGCTCTGACATAAATCCACTTTTCCCTGTGCCATTTGATTCTCAAAGGGTGACTTCTGCACTAACTCTTGATGGGATGGACCTGTCTTTATTCTGCAAGCCCAGGCCTTCCTCCTGACTCCATCTGTAGGTATGATTTTGGTTTTAAGATGCAGGATGTCTGACTGTGTTCTAAGACTCAGCCCTTGTAAGTGCTTTGTAGCTTCTATTCTAGTCGGTGGGAAATCAAGCAGGGACATTACAGGATCAGACTTGTTAATGTGATAGTGTCCACCAGCAGCGAAATTTAGAAAACATGCTGTTTGTGATAGGTGTTTTATAGACAAGGAGCTGTGTCATCAGCTCGCTCAGCTGCTTTCTGCAACTCTCGGGGGAAGAGCTCAGAGGTCACTTCCGATCACTGGAATTGTTGATTGTAAGGTTACAGCTGCACACATCCTTGCAGTAACACATAGTGCAGGGTTTTTTTTATTCTTGGTGATGCAAAAATGACAATGAATTAATCTAAAAGTAAAGCTGTAGTTTGTGATACCTGGGCTCTCATGACTGAACCTCTGACAGCAGCATAAACTGTGCTGGATCCAAATGATTCATAATGAATCTGTGTGTCAGATCCTATAAGAGGAATCTCTGTCTGCTCTTAAATATTTGATCTTTCCAGAGCTTTTATTGTAAAACACTATCACTGACTTCCAAAAATAAAAATCATAAATGCATATGATCCAGGCATTCCCATAGGGTACGTGTTTTGATTTTGCTGTACAATAACCTGCTTTGAGACTCTGCTGCTGTCCGTCTCTGGTCAGTACAGGGAGCTGTGCTGTGACGTTACAGCAGGAGACATTCAGAGGAAGATCTGTACCGTGTCAAATCCGTGGTCTGTACGAAGGCTCAGAGGGATAAACACGCTCTCTCTTGCGTTGGGCTGGCTGCCTTTGCTGTGTTCAGGAGCTGCCGGTGGTGTCTGTCAGTAGAGCAAGCCGATCTCGGGCTCTGCAATCTTTATCCACCGAATACCAGAGTACGTCTATTCTGACATCCTTCTGGGTGAGGTTCAAATCCTCATTTTTTCCATTGTGTGAACTAATACTCTTTTGATTATACTTCTTTAGGGAGTACTTTGAGGAGTGGCTTTTGAGGCATTCCTTTGGTATCAGCAAAAGAACTTCCTTTGAAACTACTTTAAGGTGCAGCTCTTTCTTGCGCAGAAATTGATTTTCTTGGTACTTGGAGTGTTGAAAACTGGCAAGCAATTGTGATTTCGAGCAGTAGGAATCCAGTTTGGGATTAGGATTATGAGCTGAATGGGGCAATTTTTGGTAGAAGAGGAACATGGGAAGCACTGGTTTTTGTCTAATGGAGGCATTGTACCATCTCTGTTTTCACCCTGGCCCTAGGAGCAGGCCTAACTGAGAAACCCCTCAAAATATTTTTAATGGGGACAAAGGAAAGTAAGAGTTGCCTGTTTATCAATGAGGCTTAGACAACTGATGCTTAAAGTGCCATTTGGACACTGGGCATACATAATTTGGAAAACAGTTCATTTGCGTGTTATGTTCACAGAATTCCACGCTCATTAAATGTAATTAAGCAAGCTGTTACGAAAATCCAGCAAGCAAAGGAATATTGGACAAAAATATGGAAAAATATGGAAGCCTTATTTCTGCCTGTCAGTCAGATGTCACAGAGTTCTAGACTCTGAGCTAGCCAAATTCAAGAGAAAGTTTTTGGGCTGAGTTCTGTGCTTGGAAAACTGTTCCTGTGCCTGATAAGGCAGCATTCTGGACAAAAGTGCCTTGCAGGCAGGATTCTGCCTTTCTGGTGGACTCTGCTGTGCTATGTAGTAGTTAGCAGCATAGTTTTGGGTTGGTTTTATTGTAACAAAGATTTTAATGAGGTATTTTTGCTGGTGTTTTTAAGGAGATCCTCTCAAGACTAAAGAGCAGCATGAAAGGATGCCTACCTCCATACTTGTTTGAAAACTGAACAAGCAGGTGACAGAGGCTGATATAGGTCAGTTACAGGTAGGAGTTTGTCTTTTTTGAAACAGAATAAAATGAAGGCAAGTGATTCCTATTTGCTTTAGTAACTGTGGAGCTGGTAGAGCTGTGCAGAGCGGGCATGTGCTAAAAATAACAGTTTAGGAAAATGATCTTTGCAGCTCTGTGACAAGGCTTGGTTCCCACAGAGTGAGTCTGTACAGATCAGAACTAGGCAAGGGGATGTTGAGGCAGCTACCATGTTTCTGTCTCCTCCTGTTCCGTCTCTTTACCCTCAGTGTTATTTAGGGAACAGGGTGTTTTTAGGAGGGCAAATGAGTAAGAAAGTAGTTCCATGACGGTAGAACTAATGAAAGTAGGTTACCTGAAGATTTGTGTCCTTTCATGGTTAGCCCTCTCTATTTTCTCTGTTTTTCTTGGGCTGCTTCATCAGGTAGTAGATATTCAGAGGTCTGAGATACAGTTAGGCAGAGAAAAAGACAGCAGTTTACTTGGACACAAGGTTAATAAGGGCTGGGCTTCAGCTGGTAATGCAGTCACATAATTTGCCGTATAGATCTTTGCAAATGCCTGTGGCGTGTTTACTGAAAATATCTTTTTGGACAGCAAGGATGGTTGAACAGATGGCGCAACAAATGGGTTTCTTTTAAAGATTTTTAAAATCCTGTACCGTTTTTGGCCAGGTTTGCCTGTCTGTAGGCTAAAAAAGAACGATTGCTTAACAGTCAAAGTTGTCTTCAGGTCACCTGGGGACAGCTGTTCCTGGGATGTAAACAAGCATGGCTGAGCAGGAAAGTGAATGCGAGGCATGTTGCAGCCACGGCTGAGATTCATGACCCTTCTCTTCTGCGGCTGCCAGCTTGGCTTTGGGAGGCTAAAGCAGGTTCTGTGGCAGCACTGAAGCTCTGTTTGGGACTGATCCAAAGCCTGGTGAAGTCACTAAGAGTCTTTCTCTGAAATGCACTGAAGTTTGAGCCAGTTTCCAGCAATACAGGTTTGAATGTGTAACTTGCAGTGAGCGCAGTGGGAGGAGAATGCTTTTTAATGAAGGGTTTCCTCCATTTCCAGCAGTTCTGTCGCATGGACAATACGGGTTTGAATGTGTAACTTGCAGTGAGCGCAGTGGGAGGAGAATGCTTTTTAATGAAGGGTTTCCTCCAAAAACCCACAGGTGGTTGAGTAGATTGAGTTGAGAAGATGCTTGGATTTTTATTAGTTCTCTGAGGCAGGTAATAAAACTGAGGATGGTGACTGTCTGTACAGTTCAGTGGGTTGGTCATGGTTCTCTCCAGCTTTCACTACACTCAACGTGGTCTGTCGCACACTTAAATGCTGTCAACGTTGCAGAAGTCTCGGGCTGCTGTTGGTGGAGGAGCTCAAAAGTGAAGGCTGAGTTTCAGCTTGATTCAATCAAATAAATCTGGAATAATATTCTGAAAATAGGGATTGCTAAGAGCAGGTTCTAGGCCTGAGTATCTGGATCAACAGCAACCACATACAGGCCTTCGGGGGAAAGAGGGTTCTTAAGACTGGATGGGAGATTTCATTAATACCTGTAGAAAGTCAGCATGCTGTTACTTAGTGGAGGAAAACATAGTTGCGTAGTTAAAGCACTGAATCGAGACTTGAGAAATAGAAAATAATTGTCTTCAGCCACAGATTTAGGCTTGGATTTAGCAAAGTACTTAGACGCATGCAGTGTAGTGCTGAATCGAGGCCTGTGTTAGCTGCTTGCCTCATGCAAATGGCCTTTATTTCTCCTCGCTTTCTCCCATTTTCTCTACTGAAATTTATAAACTTTCTGGAGACTGTGCGTCTTGCCACTGATGTTTATACAGCATCTAGCACTGTGGTGCTTTTCTGTTTGCTGGCATCAGAAAGCACTATTGTAGTACAAAGAATAAAAACACGTATAAGAACACCGTCCGAATAGACCTCAAAGCTCGTACTTCATAACCACTCTAGGTTAGCTTACACATATTTTACCAAGCTGATTCTGATAGCTGTCGACAGTACAAGTCACTGCTTATTTTAATGTCCCAACTGTAATGTAATCTAAATATTTAAAACAACCACTTTTTCTCCTGGAACCTGAGGACTGCTCTGCTCTGAGGGTGGAGTATGTTATATTTATTAAAAGCTAATGCTATGAAAACACGCTAAGGGGATACATCAGGTTTGGTCTGCTTCCTGTGGCTAGTGATCTGCAGTGGGACAAGTTAGAAAAACAAGTTTGCTACTGTTCGTTTAATGAACACCTCCACATAGTGTATGCACAGTTTTGTTTTTCTTTTTTTCCAGTGCTCAGGTAGACTTCTTAAGAATACACACACAAGCTGTACAGTAGCTTTTCTTTGGCTATTTTCTTTATAAAGAAAACAGGTGCCTCATCTTTTGCTAAATGTCTGCTTTGCATGAGAGTAATTAAGATAGTCCTGCAAGGGACAGTTGTGTGATCTGCAAATGAATCCTCTTCTCTGTCAGTCTGGAGTAAATGTCAGTGGCCTTCAGTAGCCAGCATTTTGAAATCCCTCTACATGCAGC
Source organism: Pterocles gutturalis (assembly GCF_000699245.1). NCBI lineage: Eukaryota > Metazoa > Chordata > Aves > Pterocliformes > Pteroclidae > Pterocles > Pterocles gutturalis. The sequence continues at coordinate 6,877 of NW_010143964.1, forward strand.
TAATGAGAAAAACACGTGTAAATTCAGTTTAAGTGCAGCTATTTGTTAGGAATTTTGCAAGATGTACTATATGCAACCCCAGTTCCAAATAACTGTTTTCGGACAAAATCCACTGAGTAGGTGGATTGGGAAAATTAAAAGCGGGAGCAAAGCATTCCTGTCAATCTCTAATATCAGTTTTACTGTTTAATCTGTGCTTGCTTTCATTCACTGGGTTGGGGTGCTGAATCTGGACAGACGATTAAACGAATCTGTTTTTCTTGTCCCAGCAAAATGTGTTGTTTTTCATATTTAGGGTAGGTCTAACTCTACTTCCAATGAAATTAGAGGAAAACCATTCCTGAAAATCTCACCACTGGTGTTCAGAAATGCAGTCTTGCCTTACTTATCCTTTACTTCTGTGTGCTACAGTGCCATGATACAGAGACTCACGTTAGCTTCAAACATTCTGAAATCTTCTATGTGTTAGATGTAGTATTTTGGAAGCTATTTTCTCATCAAGATTTTAGTTGGCCTAAAAATCAATGCATTAAAAAAGGCAAATTCAGAAGAGGTGTTCTCAAGAACAGCATCTGTTGATAGTAACATCTAATTTTTTTTTTCCCTCTCTGAGTTCATGGCAGCTCCCACTGTTTTCTGACCCTCTTTTACTTTCAGAGTACACAAAAAAGAAAATTCCTTTCCTTACACACCCTCCAAAAGTTGGCAGATAGATCATCCTCTTCTGGAGGAAAACATGAAGAGGTCGTGTCTGCTCTCCAGACAACCTGCAAATCTAAGAGCTGCATCCAGCTATCTCCTGAGGAGATCCCTTTGAATGGCTAGTTCAACGCAGCTGGCGCTTTGGAGCTGGGTTTTAGAATCAATAGAGATCAGTGAGCTGGATCCTGAAAATGCTGCTTCCGAGGCAGTCTTCTGTTGTGCTGACATAAGGAAAAATTACGTCCGTGCTCGAAGCAGCTTTCTCCTGTGAGCTCCACTAACGGGGATGGGTGAGCAGTGGGGGTGTGGTATGGGCTTACAGTTCTCTGTATCTTCTCTCAGCCTTCGACTCCCTTTCAGCATCAGAGCTAAGAGAGGATTTTAAGTCTACATCATACGTATAGGCTCTGCTTTCTCCATCTGGTTACTGCTTGCTTTTTAGCAGAGGACATTCAGATTGGCCTGCCACTAGAATGCCATTTTCTAAATTAGTTAAGCACCAACTCATGGTTTAATGAGCGTGTTGAGGAAGGAGGAGGATGTCACTGGTGACCTTGCTGATGCTTCTTTGGGGTCCCAGTTTTCAGAGAAGACTACTGGAGGCTTGTCCTCCAATTTCTGCTGTAGAGGTTAATCAGTTGAGACAAGCTGCTGAGCAAATACAGAGGAATTTACAGTGCTTGAGGAAGGAACAACCTCAGTATTTGCCCCATGATTCTGTTGTGGCTTATTTCCATGTGAAATATAAGTAACTGAGGGAATAGCCATCATTTTTGGTTATTTCAGTGGCCTTGGTAAGAAAAAAAATGAAAATAATTTGGGAGGATATTCAAAGCACACAAAACATGATATACTCCACTCTGTTACTGGAGTGAAACACTTGAGGATAATAAGAGAACCCCTTCCCCTTATGCCATGGACTTCCTTTGGATCATTTGGCTCCTGGGTTTACTTTTACCTGTTCCATCGATTATGAAGAAGATGGCATTTCCTTTTTGAAAAATACTCTGGCTCTTTTTTTATCAAGCAGGTGAAGTGAGGATCGAAATTCTTGGCTTTGTTTGACAGTCGTACAACCAGTGAAGACCATGCCTAATGAGTGTGAGGATTTCGGATTTGGATGGGGGCTGTGCGTGTGTCTCCTGCAGGCAAAGGGCCTGCGATGCCGCAGGTGAATCAGCTGTCTCAAAATTGTCTCAAAGCAGGAGTTTTGTTAGTTAAATCCTGTCTGAAACCTGTGATATTTAAATGACTTCTCTCTGCCTTCCCTCTGGAATGTGAAAAGAATGACTATGTGGGTTGTGGCTCTGGTTGGGGATTTGAGGTTTGAGTTCAGTTTTCCCTCTTCCAGCTACTCTGTATTTGACCTTGAGTAAGTGATCGAGTCCCTGATATTACAACCAGTTCAACTTGTGCCTAGGTTAATTTATGCGCATGAGTTGTGCCTTTGGAGGAGACTCTAAACATGTTAAAATTACATGCCTAGGAAACTTGTAAATATGGGCTTTTATTTTGGGGTTTCAGTTCTGATTTGTAAAATGTTCTAAATCAGAGTAAAACTCTAGCTTGCTGCAGATGAGCGTGAACATGGAGAGTTTGCACTTCCAGAAGTACAGCAGTGCAAATGCGTGATACCTTATCAGATGTCTCTTTCCTTTTGTTTTGCTGAGTCGTAGAGAGGCTCTTTCCCCCTCCCTGCCCTTTGCTTTTTGGCACTCGTTGAAGTTCTTTGCAATGACCAGCTTCAGAGATTGTTCTGTTTGTACCCACGTAATGTTTTCCATTGAATTTACTGTCGTGGTTGAATTTCTAAAATTATATAAATAAGTACAAATAATTCACCAATGCAGACAGAATGGAACTACTAAAAGAGTGGATTTGCAAGACTTTTTTGGGGCTGCTTGTTAAATATGTTTATTTCTAGTTGTAATTTATAGACACAAATTGGAAAAAAGGTTCAGTAAATGGAACAAAACTAACTGAGCCTGGAGAATTGCCTGGTGCGGAGATGAGGAGGGAGTAAGGATGCATGACAAACTTTTTCTTTATTTGAAAAAGAATATGCAAAGAAGTGTCTGATGCTAATTACACTTTGCTCTTGCTGAGGAAGAAAGCTGCACAGTGGTAGGAAGTGATGGCAAGATACGAGTGCTGCAGAAAACATGAATATTTAGGAATCTCTGCACCAACCGTGTTGTTTCTAACTAGGAGTGCTAGTTGAACTGTTGAATTCAAGGGAGAGGTTGGATTTCTGACGTCACAGGGAAATGTGGGAACACTTAGTCATTAGAGACTGTTGAGCAAGTGCAATGCTTGTAGACATGCTCGACAAGTTCCTTATTTCAGCCTAGGCAAAAATCCTCTCTGGCTGCAGTGGTACTAGAAACTAATCCTGAAATGGGACAGAATGTGTCTTCCAAAGGGCTTTGAGCAGTTGGAATAAAGGTGAGGGGAGTAGTGGCCCCGCAGCCTGTGTGACTGTGCAGCTGGAGCATTGTTAGGAGCTCTTTGGTGTTTTACTTGTTTCATGATGACCCTTGCACAGGGTGTCCTGATCAGCTTTGAGTGAAGATAACAAAAGTTTTCAATGCTTTCACGTCCCTAGCTTATACAAATTACCTACAGGGTAAATGGAAATCCTGTTCCTCGAGCGCTATTAGATGCATCTGAAGCAGAGCGATCAAGTAGTTAACGTTAAAAATTCTGCCTCTTCTGTCTGTCAGATGTCCCAGCAGGGGTTGCATTTCATGGTTGACACTAGCCATGCTGTTCCAGCTCCTGCTTCTTTCACATCCTGCTTTTCATCCCCCCTCCCTCCTTACATTTTTTTAATACATCTCTTATTCAGTGTGGTTAATAAGCAAATTTGTCATCTGCTTATTTTTGTCTTTGCTACCACTCCCCCCACGTTCTCGTTCAGACCAAATTAACAGTAAGCCAGTGCATTGAAGATAATGCTGCTGTGAGGTAGCCTTTGCTGCGGGGCAGCTTTGCATTTTTAGTGCCAAGTTGACTTTAGTTTGTGTGACTAAAACCAGGCAGGGCAAAAAGAACTGGGAATTTCATTCCTGATGGGAGGGGCTCATGGGTGTTGAAGGGTAGTGACTGGGAAAGGTAGCGACTGGGCTTTTTTCTTTTTTTGAATGAGAGCTCATGGAACAGTAAATAATGGGCTTGGAGTAAAACTTGTTGAACAGAGAGAGGTTTGATCCCCACCTTTGCTTATTTTGTGTAACACCATATTGTAAGATGTAACAGATCTATTCTTTTTAAGGAAGAATTTTGTTTTATTCTTTACATGAAAGAAAAGTGAAAATAATAGAAAATGAATGAGTAGAAATTATAATCGCTGACTGTGCCCAAGGTCTGGGAGCGTGGCCTGGGAGACACTGGATACAAGAACAAGTTCATGCCATAATTATCTAGCCAAGCCTGGCAACCTGACTAAAGGTTGCTTCCAGTGATTGCTTCTGGATGCAATTGTTTTTGACAACCTTGAGTCTGTCACTGTCATTCCAATAAAATGCGTTGCTTCAAATTAAGCAAAATAAGTCCTTTCCTCTTTTTTATAGCCCTAGAAACTCTTGGGTCTTATTGTTCCTTTCTCCTTTTATCCCAAGGGCTTCTCGGAGCAATAGCAGTGGTGATGTGTCTCTGGACCCCAAGCCAACAAGAAGCTTTACAGTATGTCAGTTAATAACTGGGGCACTGTGAACTCTCCACAGAATATCATAATTAGAGCTCTATATGTTTGATTTCTTTGGAGTAATGTCATACAAATCAGGAAATGGCTTTATAACTGTCCATAAACGGGACATTCTTGTGAACTGTCATAACCTTAGGGATCCGGTCAGGTGAAGTGATGGTGGCTGTTGGGTGGGCTTTTGGGCTAGAAAATAATGCTGGGCGGCTTGGACTGTTGGAGCAGTTGGTTCAGCTTCCAGTGCCTGGGAATTCAGTAGCAGACAGGCCACCACCATCCTTTGCCCCGTTGTTGATACCCTCAACAGACAGGCAAAGCTGAATCTGTCTCTGAAAATATGTCTATTGGGTTGCTCCGGGATTGAAGGATTGAAGCGTGTTGTCTGTACTCGCTTGTGGGATGAGTGGAAGGTTTCACTCTCCAGCGTTATGAGTTTGTTTAAACTTTCTTTGAGTTGCTAGTTCGGTTGACTGTCTTTTCTCCTTCTCCTTCCTGGAAAGTCTCCTCTCGTTCACTCCAGTCAGTACCTCTCTGCTGTTTTGTCCTCAAAGGACACTGGATGTCACGTTGTCCTCAGCTTACCAGTCCTCCGTGCATCTAAAAAAGGATGTGTGAGACAGACATGTGTCCAGTGCTGCATGTGTTGGGTAAAATGCGTTGAATAAATGTGTTTCTGATTTTCAGTACTCATTCTAAGAGTTTGCCTCAAATACTTCCTTCTTAACAATTTTATTTTGTTCTTTGAATCTCAGGCATTGGGTATAAGTTGTAGACGCTTGTGAAATCAACTGCACAGCTGGCAAGTAGTGGAGACCTTTACTCTGTTAAAGGCACAGTACTAAATGTTACCAGCTCGCTCTGCTCTTGGAAACCTGGCTCTTAAAAATTGCATTAGCTCTTAAAAAACTTACTTTAAGGAGTCATACAACTACCTTGACTTTTCCTTGCCAAGACTGCTGTTTTCTCACATTCATATATTCTTATTCTTGAAAATATTGTCACAGCAGCCAGGTAAAATAAATAAAAACAATGGAGACTGCACATCTGTCAGCTCATGAAATCTTAAACCATTCTTTTCTCTAGGGATAGTAAGTATAGAAATTTAAACACAAACCAAAACCGGCTCCTGAAAATATATTGCTTTCCTAATATGATTCGTTCTCCGGAGTGTTAAGCCGTAAGTGCAGATGTCAGACAGCATTCCAAAAAGTGTTCTGTGGAGGGAGTATACAAAGGATGAACTTTTACTGAACATCTGTTACCAGAAGAAGCTGTGTCTGTAGGGGCGGAGGCACAGTGCTACTGGAGAACAGCATCTGCCAGAGTGAGGTAAGGTAACTGTAGTTTTTGAGAATCTGACAGAACCTCCTTTTGTTGCTGTGTTTTCTTATGGGCAGATTTCCTTTAGAAAAAACTGACTCTGCGCATGGTCAGAAGGTAATATCTGTGTTAAGAAGTTGTGACTGAGATACTGCCAATGTGTCTTAAACTGTTAGCCCTCGTTAAGATTCTGTAAAAGAGATTGTTGCTTAATGTGTATTTCTGATTTCTCCACCAGATTTTTAAAAGGATTTTTGGTGGTTTATAGTATACTGGTCCATGTTTCAAAGTTTAATTCCCATTCCCGCCGCCCCCCTTCTCATCCATGCTGTCTCCTTCTCATAGCTCCTTTTTTTCTCTATAAACTCCAGGGATCACTAATTAAGAAATCAGCCTCTGGTTGGTTGAATAGCTGTTGGCAGCTGCTGCGGTTACAGAGCTGCTGGTCTTCCTGAGCCTCTGACAGAAAATGAGTAAAGATAGGAACACAGCTGTAACAGAAGAATGGACAGATTACAAAACCACTGGGATCGGGTCTCTTCTTATCTGGCTCTGCCAAACAGCAGGGTATATGTCTCAATGAAATCAGAATTAGGAAATGACAAAGCAGAGTTTTACTCTTGAGAGATGCTATCGGTATCCTTCTGCAGAAATAGAATTTGGGAAGCTCAAGAAGCTGTTTGGGATTTACGGTGTGGATTGGTTGAGTTGGAGCTGCTCAGCCACTCTTCACTGTGTTTGTAACAAAAGCAGCAACAAAATCAAACTCTACAGTTCACCTGCTGCAGTTATCGTCTGTTGATGCTGAGTCAATTGAGTCTGACCTGTGAAAACCTGCTTTGACTTCTGGATTGTAGCTCAGATGGCAAGTATGATTTTGGAGCTTGTGAACACTAGGATGTGAATTTGGGCTCTTCTCATTGTTTTGAACTTGATATGGCAAACAGCTTTAGCTGCTGTCTTAGGAAGGAATCTTTTGCAGTCCTGCTGTGTGTCCCAAGCTGAGGATTCGGCAGCCCAATAGAAATGCAGTCCGGCTGCATCTGCCTTTTCAATAAAGGGTGTTCCCGGTGCTCTGCCTGTTCCCGAGGGAGGGGGTAGAAATCCCAGCTATGCAGGTGGGGCCGGTGCATGGCTTTTTGGAGTCAGAAGCCCAATGGCTTACGAAGTTCCCATGACAGGAAAATATTGAGTTTGATGAAAGATGGATGATGCAACTCTAACAACTCTATTAATACGGAGAACATTTAATTTCTTCCCAATATCCAACTCAGCCACCTTCTTGTGGTGATGAATATGTTCATCCCGTTCCCTAGCGATGCTGCATGTCATTTCACAGTGCGTGGAGCTGGTCCAAAGGCGTTCTAGACACCGTTTGGACATAGTGAAGAAGCTGTGCTCTGTACCAGGAGATGTGGCTTTCCAGTGCTTGTGCACATCGTTCCCTAGGGAGTTCGGTTATACCGGCTCGTTGCAGTAGAAAGGCTGTGAGTTTTAGGTGATTACCTAGCACTTGGAGGACCTAAGTTCAGTTCTCAACCCTACTACACAGTTTTCTGCCTCATCTTAACATCTCCTGGAAGAGATGCAATAAGTCTTTTATCTTGTGTTTTAGATGATAGTTTTCCCAGCAGAAGGCTTATCTCATTCTCTATGGGGCCAGGATAATGGCAGTCTGCTTTCTGTTTCAGAGGGCTTTAAATGCTGCTTAAATAAATAAAAAAAGTAATTTGGCCCCATGTTTCCCCCCTCTCTTCCACAATAACACACTGGCAAATAAAGGCAGAGGTTCTGCTGCATTCTGTATTAAACCTACAGATACTCATTTAGAAGTCAAATGTACTTGGGTTTGGGCAGGTTTGGGATGAAGGGTTTGCGTTTTGCTTGCTCTCCCTTTGCATATGGAAAATGTTCAGTGATGCATAAAATCTGAACGCCTTTTATCTGAACTGTTTCTCTGAGCAACCTCTTAGCTTGCTGAAGGGACTCTTGAAGAGTGGGAGGTGGGGAACCAAACAGGCGGAGCTGGGCAGGTAAAAATCTTGTACCTCCGGTGTTAACAGGGGCCGCTCCCGGAACAGGCTGCCTTCGTGCCTTACCGGTGCTGGGTGATAGTTACAGAAGTGCAATATTTGGAGGAGCACCACTTCTTGGTGCATGTCAGTTCTTGGCAAGCCTGCTCCCTGTCTTTTGAAGGGTACTTGAGCTGAATGGTTCAGTGTTTTAGACCAATCTAATTTTTATTTTCTTTAAATGGATGGTCTTAAGAGCTGTTGGCAAATGCTTCTTGCTGTATTCGTGAGGAACAAGGACTCGGTGACCTGATGGGAAAGCCTGTGCTGCACTTGGGGAAATGGGGAAATGCAGCATTGTGGGCTCTTTTCTTTGCAGATTTTTTTTTTTTTTGGTGGAAAATCTGTAAGGATGCACTGAACAAGAATAGCTTGAAGAAATATTTCTTTATAAAGAACTCAAAAACCCTGCATCAAGTACCAAAGTGGGTCCCTGAGCACTGCAGCTTTCTTCTTGCTTTAGTTCTTCAGGAGTGTAGTAGTAAATGAAACAACCATATGTCTCTCTCCCTTACCAGTGTCTTCCAGTTGTACAATGAAGGGGCAACCATGAAATGAGGAAGGTTGGCTCACAGATGTTTATGTGGACAGCTGTCTTTTACTGGAAGACTTCAGTTTTCTCCAAGCACAGCCTTTCTTAATTTGGTTTTGCAAAGATGTTGAATCCGTCAGTCCCCACAATTTGTGCTATCCCTCTCTGCTATTTTTCTAAATGAAATAGTAGGTATTTTTGTAAAATCCAGTATAATGTAGCTTGGAATAGCAAACTCATGACTAAACGTGAACATGGGGCTGGGGAGTTGCACTGGCTATTGAGAATTCTGCTGGAACACATTTCTGATAGTGAAAACACAAATTTTTGACGTATCATGAAAATCTTTAAAGAGAGATCACCATCCCATGTGGGCATGTATGCAAAGACTAGCTGTTTCTTAATTTATATCTGACTTGGGATTTTGTGACAGGCTGGAAATCTCTCTCTCAATGCCTAAACAAACTTGTAGGGCCAGTTAGACTTTGAAGATGAAGTGTGGGTGGAATTTATTACTAGGTCTGGATGGAAGAGGTCTGAACCCAGCTTTTCGTTATGTTAGAAGTCTTTCTTGTAGTGTTGCTATCCCAGGAAAATGTTAGAGGGCTGTGTCTGTGCTTCCCCTAGAACCAGTAGCAGGTTGTTCCTGGTGGGAGACTGAACTTTGGAGGAGTGAAAAAAAATTTATGAGCTGTATTCCAAAATGCTTCGTCCACAGAGACTGTCCAGGCCATGTGTCGAGCAGCTGAAACAGCCATGGAGTGGGTTTGTGTTGGGTTGCCTTTGGGACTTGATGAAGATTCTGGGAACTGTGCATTAAATTGATCTCTGTACGCTGCAGTACACTTTTTAGCTTGTACAAATAACTCACAAGTGAAGGCTTCCCACACAAAAAAGAGGATACGTGGTCTTTTAGGGTTTTCTGTGCAATTCTGTGGGAGAGTTGACATTGTTCATGTCTTTGAAGGTAAGCAGAGATTGTAGTCCCAGCCCTCTGCCTGTGTTTTATATGGATCTGGAGGCAGCAGGCGCTATCACATGCATTACAACATACATCTGACTCGTCATGGGCTGTGAGTTATGCTTCTGGAAGCTGGAGTAGTGTTTACCTTATTGAAATCAACTAAATAATTTTCACCACATCAGTGGCCAGGATTATGCCATTTAATTAAAATATGTCTAGACAAATAACCTAGGGGGGGAGAGATATTATCTACAGCAAGTGTTTGAGGTTTCTGCATAGGGACCATACTAAATAAATTTATGAATAGCTTCTTTTCTCTCCCGAGTATCTGGAGTCTTGGAGTTCTGTAGCCACAGCTGGATAATGTGGTTGTTCCTCATGTAACGAGATTGGCGTTCATCTCTGTTAGCAGTTATTTAACCTGTCTGTAAATAATATTTCTGTGAGGTATTGATAAAACACTTGTGGCTATTTTTTGACCTAGCTTTGTTATTACAATTGGGTGCTTTTAAGACAGCACAAAAGGAACATTTCACAGAGGAATAAGAACTGATTCTTATCTGGTCTGCTCTGATGTATGGTTAGCATTTCTTGTTTTGTGGTGTTTGGCAGCTGATACCATATCTGTCATGGTTGTGTGGCACCTTTATTGAAAAGGAATTGAATAGTTGTAATAAGAGGCTTGGAGTTGCTGCCATGTCCAGTGGTTACTTAGAAGGATAGAAAAAAACTCATTTTACCTGTAGTTGATTAGGAAAAATGCTCTGCTTTCTAAGGCCGTACGTTGAACTTGTTGCTTTCTGATTGAAAATAGGGAGGACACATTTTCCTGCAGCTCATTCTCCATCTGCTGCCTTTCAGAGAGTGATTTCACCCCATATAGTTAGTGGACCTCTCCAGAAAGGTGAGGAGGAATGGATCCATACTGAGGAGTGGACTGCTTGACATCTAGGAACGCACGTGAAGTGTGCTGGCGATAGTCTTTAGCTGAGAAGCTGTTTTTTCTGTTGAATTGTGAAAGCAACGTAAGTTCTGCAGCACAAAAACTCGGTACACTCTCTAGCATTAGACGCCTCGTTTATTTGCTTTTATAGATGCATGCACGTGATGGTATTGGGGTTGTCATGTCTGCGTGTTCTTTCAGTAGCAGAAAAATGACGGCCGTTCTTGTGGTCCCTTCTTTCTGGGGCTGCGATGCGGTGTATGTAAATGTCAGCCTTGCCACTGAAAATACTCAGTCCCTGAAGAGTTTACAAGTTGCAAATTTCCTATTAATCTTTCTATGAAACAGGGTCTTAACTCGGGGCTAAAATAACTGCCTGGGCCCTTGGCCATTGTGAAATGTGTGCACATACAGAAAGATAAGGAACATCTGCTGTCCGTGGGCTCAGTGCTTACTGATGGCCAGTATTTTGAATAAGAATAGTGGGTTGTTGCAGAGTAGTCTTCTGGGATTTTGGGAAAGGATGTATGACACAATGGTCTGGATATCGCTCATACCTTCATAACATCCTTCTGAATTATTTACTGTGCCCTTCCTCCAAATGATCCTCCTTTGCCAGTTAGCTCTGCCTGCGTCAGATCCATCGCTGTGCTGAAGCTGATAACATCGATAAGACCAAGTCAGGTGGAATGTAGTGCTTGTGTTTGGCTCAGGAGTGAATTTCACCTTCAAAAGTCAGCGTTAGAAATTTGAGGATGTCGTTTGCACAAAATCGGATTTTCTTGGTAGTATATGGTAGGTGGAGTGGCCAATAACTTTACGAGTTGTGCTGCCTCTCTTGCTGTTCATCAGTGGGACTGAGAGCTGTTGACGATGAGCGGAAAGGATCATGAACCTTGCCTTTCAACTCTCTGCTTCAGAACTGGCTCGGAGAATGGCACTTGGACTGCGTATTAGAAACCGCAACACCTCAATGAATTGGTATGTAGCTCCCAGTGTGCAAGGTCATGACCTGACTTCAGCCTGCAGAGGCTTAGATTTTCAACAGGCTGCATCTCTGCCTTGACTTTGTGGGAATGTCATCTGTAAGTGCTATTTTGAGAGTGTCCTGCACTGGAGTTTTGAAGATAATTGCACCCTGGGGACAGCAAAATCCGAGCCAGCTGTTTCAAATGGGCATTCCGCAGCCAACTTGCTGCTGGCAGCAGCCTCTCTTTTACAGTGTTTTTCCTAGATTGTTTTCAAGAACTATTTAATTTTATGTGAGCTTGTTAATATTTATTGGTTTGTAACTAAGGCATTGGACTGGAACTTGGAAATCTGGGTTCAGGTCATAATTTGCTGACCTATCCCTTCGTATTGTAACTTCCTTGTCTTTATGGCAGAGAGGATGATATGTGTCTGTCCCTTGGGAGAGCTGCAAGAATAGATTCATTAACACCTGTGAGATTGTAATACAGTCACATAATTTCCTAAGTAACATGGGGGGAGAGTAAAAAGGGAAATAAGAGAAAAAAACAGAAGGCTCTCACTGTGGCTAAAGTGCTTTGCTTGGCCAGTTCTGTTCCAAACCCTTTCCAAGGGAGTAGGTGGTGGCGATGGAAGCAAATGGTAAGGTCTTAGGACTCCAGAAGTCAACCATTTGCTTGGTTTCTCTGTGCACATAATTATGAATAACCTTTTTTCTGCTAGGTTAGCTGATCATGGAGTGGAGGATAACACTACGCACAGTTGGGGCTGTCAGTGCTAAAATCAAAACAGACATTTCAATAGATCTGAGCTTATAATGCCATAAATGCTTGTATTATCATGGGCTTTTCACACCTTGAGCATCTGCACAACCACTGAAACACTGTTAATTAAGGAGTAGAGAAGCAAATTGTATTCCCTATATGCCATTGCTCTTTAACAGTCAGCCATAAATATTTTAAAATACTTAATTGGAAGCCACTCCTCACAGATGCTAGAAAGTGCTCTATATTTGGAGACCCTTTCGAGATAATGGGCAGAAGTTCTGGCGAGCGTTTGGAGCCTAGCACCAGTCGGGTTGTGCTGCGCTCGACTGAAATGGAAGGATGAGACGGATCTGGGCTGGGAGCCCAAGTACCAGTTGGTTCAAAACACGTGGAACCTTTTAGTATGAGTCACTGTGTCGGACTGTTACACTTGGTGAGGACTGATAGGCCTTTAAAAGTGCTTGAAGGGTGATGCAGATGGCTAAACTGGATTGCTGTAGATCAAAATTCCCCTGTTTGCAGTCGAGGCAGCTGTAATGCCAGTAATCTCTGCTCTCCTCCCTCCCTTGCATGCTCCCGTTGCTCTTCTTGGATTCATGTGCAGGGATCTTGCTTAAGCAGAGCTCTGGACTTCTCTAGCCAGGTAATGAGGCTTTCTGCTGCTCAGATGTCTATCTTAAAGCCTACAAGCAACTTCTAAATGTGAAGGTCCCTTAATTTTCTTGCAGTAAGAGGCTGACTGACCTCCTCAAGGTCAGACAGTAGGTTGGTGCCAGAGTGGAGACTGAACATATTTAGTTTTCCTTGAGGCCCAACTCATTGGTATGAAAAGTGAAGCTTTATGTTTGAATGAAGGGCAGATTTGTGCCGATTCGCTCCTAGGGAAAACAATAATTCTTACATCATTCATGTGCTTAAGCTCAGGTCAGTATTTGGTGTAGGACCTAGGTGCCAAAACTCGTCCAGTATCATGCAGTTCTGCTGAAAGGTGATAAATGATCCCTGCTGTTCTGGAAGGCTAGCATGACAAACTGCTGGATGCGCCTCCAGGAACAAAGGTGGAGAAAACAGGGAAGAGGCGGAAGTGTTCAGTGTGGGATGAAGAGCAGATGTGGCAGAGGATACCTGGTGTATAAACACGAATGCACTAATGTTTAATTGCAGACAGAATCACTGAGATTGTGTGTTTAGATTTTTAAAAGTGTTATGAATAACGTGAGACAGCAGCAGCTAATTACATAAACGAAGAAAAAGAGAGCGTTTCTTAATACGAGGTGACTTCCCTAACACCCACTGCACGGTTTCTTGCTACAATTTCTCTGGAACCGATAAGAAGGAGCAAGTGTGCGTAGTGGAAGGACAGGAGGTTAACTCCAGCTGGGGAGCACTGCCATAGGAGCTGATTTTAGTAAAAGGCCTCGTGCAGAAGGGACGTTGAACTTGTGCTGCTGAGCCTGTGCAGATCGTGGAGGGCTACTGCTCAGCTGTTTTGTTAGGAGAGCTCTTGCGTGTGTTGAAGCTAGATTTTTTTTTTTTTTTGATGGACATTTTGAAGAGGGTTTTGTTCCCCAGTTGGGTGTGTCGTTTATATCATAATAGTACGTAGTATGTTCATATTCATTTTCGACAGGTTTATGTGGGGGTTGGCATACAAAAGAGCATTTATGGAAAGGCAAAGCATCAGCAGTGTTGTTTATGGATAACAACCTGAAAAGGAGAATGCTGGTTCCACTCTGGCTCTGTGGTATTTTGAGGAGTGAGCGGCATGAGCCTTCCGTAGCGAAGCACCGTAGGTCTGCCTCCGAATGCTGCAGCACCGTTCGCTGCTCAGCGGCTCAGTGGGGTGCAGACAAGATCTAAGGCTTTCGTGCATCACAGAAGGCTGCGGATCTTTTGTGTTGAGCAGAGCCCTTCTGTGCTGCACTGCATTATGGTGTTTATCTGCTCAGCAAAAACATCTCTCTTCTCCTCCTTTCTTTCTTTCCAGAATAAACATGATGTCCTCGCCACGCCTCACCTGTGAATCCCGTGGGTGGATTTATTTTCATTCATTTCTCTGAGTTGGAAGGTTGGCTAAAGGCTCTCTGTGGTACGACCCCAGTTAGAAAAAGCCTGAAGTTTTAATTCTGCGTTAAAGATTCAAACTAAAATGTTAATCTACTTCAGAAATACTATTTTTAGAGCTGCAGCCTTGGATTTCAGTTGAGTAGTTGCGATTTGTCATGGGATCAGAAGGGTGAGAGGTTTTTTTCTTTCTCTGCGTGTCAGCTGTTTGCTGCTGGGTTTGCTGTGTGCATTCTGCAGTTTAAACTGTCCTTAAAGGAACTGCATGTCTTTATTTTACTCAGGTTTTCCTAAAAACGGCTGTCCTCTTTCGTTTGCTTTTGTATTGTAGTAAGCAGTCAGATCTTCAGAGGTGTTTATATTCTGCGTGGAAGTTTGGTCTGATATTGCCCAGCAGGATGCAGGGGGTAGGTTGACAAGTCTGGATCTTCTTCAGAAAGGGCTTCTTCCTGAAGAGTTTAAAAATATTTTTTTATGGCTAGTGAAGTCAGGAGAGTTTCTGTGAAGCAGCTAGCTAGCATCAGAGGAGTGTAATACTACTACTGGAGTGACTGCTAGTCCAATGTGCAAATATCTGTCAAACCACATTAGAAGCTGGGAGCTTCCAAAGCAAAAGTTGCTTTTGAGTGAGCTTAGAATCTGCCAAAGCAGTTAGTAGGATCTTACAAATCTCTTCCCTTAGTATGAGCTCAGCACAGATGTGGATTTATGGTTACTTACAGTTTTACTAATTTAAACAGGTTTGGTTTTTTTTTAAACTGCTGCTTCATAAGTAGAATCAAGTTGCCCAAAGAGGTTGTGCAGCCTCCATCCTGGGGGATACTCAGAGCTTGGCTGGACATGGCCCTGAGGAACCTAAAGCTCCTGTGAGCACGAGGTTGGATTAGAGGACCCCCGGATTTCTCTTCCAACCTCCACGATTCTGTGAATCACAACTAACACCTGGATAATCTCTTACCTGCCCTTGTGATGGCGGGGGTCACTGAAGATCTGTGTAGAACAAATGGCTTAATTCCTTCACCTGCCATCTAAGGAGCTCCAAGCAAGTTATCAAAAGTAATGGATGACTTCTCTTGGCCTTCTCCCATGGGTAAAGGACAGTAAGGAAGAGTTGAGACAAGACTTGGTTATGATCACAGTGACAAGGTGGGATTAATCTGGTGGTCAGGTCTATCAGGATGTGCACTTTGTGGCATGGTGCACATCAACCTGGAATGAATCTGTAGGGGCCACACTGCTGTCTCAGCGCTGCACTGCCCGTACATGTGGCCAAGGAGGATGGAGCCTGTGACTAGTGAATCAAGCAAAGGAGAATTTCCTCGTTAACCTCATTGTCCTGAGTAGAAGGGAAAAATCATCCAGGTGATTCTGGAGATGAAGTGTCTCACAGGTGTGCATGATGCAATCAAAATGCAAGAGTATGCAACACTATCAAACCCAGCGCTTAATGTCCAGCTGTCTAAATGCTCATGAATCACAGAGTCATAAGAGGTTCGTGGGATTCACTTGGTATTCGTAATTCGGAGACAGCAGATACTCTGAGGCAGCAACAGCTTGGCAGAGGGATGAGAGAGAGAGTAAGTGTAAATAATCCTTGGTCTGCAGGCTAAAATCCTCTTTGGAGGAAAACAAGATGTCAGGATAGTGGGAGGGTAACCAGGAGTATAAACCTACCTTAGAAAGAGGTGAGGTATGAGAAGGTGAACAAGACAGGGTTGGGTAAATGCACAAATACCTATTTGTGCGGAGTAGGGTGGTAGCAAAGTCAGAGGATCCAGACACAATTCCAGGAAGTGAGAGGAAGGAGGGGCTGTTACCAGCAGTGATTGTTTCATTTAGTAATTAGTTCTTAAATCTCCTCTAAGTCAACTAAAGCAGAGGATGTGAGCTTCTGAGAACTGTTCCCTCCTCCCCTTCCCCACACATCCACACCCATTTTGCACATACGCTTTCTAAGTGAAGGCTGTGTTGATGGGAGATTTGACCGTGGGGAGCTTGCTGGCAGTGTAGGGCGGGTGCTTGGGGGTGTTCAAGACTGTGGGGTCTTCTGCGTGCTCTGTCCCTGATGTACTGTGTGACCTTGGGTGAGTTGTTCCCTGTGTTCTTCTTTTACCTTCCTTTCACCTGCTAAATGCATTTGGAGGATGAACTAAAGGATCCAACATGTTGGCACCAAGGTTTTTCTGGAGTATGGTGAAGAGGAAAATGTTACAACTCTCTGAACACTGAAGGAAGATATCTAAATTGTTCGTGTGCCGGCAGATCAAATGTGTCACCTCTTCTTCCTTGCCATGCAGGCTTGGGCTGGGTCCAGGCTGGGAACCCATTGCCTGGGGCATTAAGACCCTGCTCTGAAGCTGCTGCGTGTACTGGTTCCTCATGGACCGCGTGTGTTTCCAGAGCAGACGACAGCGTGGGTCTCCCTCTGCTCTTGCTTCTAAGTTCTTTTAGAGCAAAAGACATCTTCTCGAGTACAAAGTTGCCCTCAGACTGAAGCAGATGGCTGCTGCAACCATTCCTGTTCTTTCATCCCTTCTCCCCATTGCTTCCCCTTCCTGAGAACTGAAAGGAGCTGCGTCTTTGCTGCAAACAATGATTTGTAAAACAGTGATATTTGAAATTAGTGGCTGCTGCTGTCTTTGATGTTCTTGGCACTGTTGATTGCTCCCCAAAGCAAGCTGGGAATTACACTGTCATTCTCTTGCCTCGTAGCTCAAGGCTATATTTAGTAGTTCAAGTTGCAGCAGATCTGAAAGTTGTTCCCTTCAGCTGCAGCAGGAGGCTAACGCTGTGATAGAGCGCGGTGTTTTGTAAGCGGTGACTTCAGCGTGCAAGTTTTCCATCACGAGGACAGCTGAACCCGTCTGTGCAGTATTGCAGGGATATCCCGGCTGCCACTGGGTGTGTCGATTTTAGAAGGACCGCCAAGCCTTTGCTCTGGAGTGACCCTCACAACCAGTGTGGTTTTAGTGCTTGACTTTTGCTTAAATCTTAGCGCTTGGTGCAGAACTTCTGCTTACGGTTTCTGGGATGCAGTAAGTGGCATTTCCTTATTGAGGGGGAAAATACTGTCATTTAAAACAAGCATCTTTCAAGATAAAATGATTGCAGCATCTTTATTTTCTGATCCTGCGATTGGATCTTTGCTGAATGAGTGTTCTCTCCAGGACTCTGGGAAACACAAAGGATAATGTTTGAATTCAAGTCGGTTCGTTGGGGGTGGAGATCCATGCAAATGTCGAAATCCTCTGTCTGCGCACGGAGTTTGTAGCTCCAGAATTACAGGTTGGAGAGCTTCATTGAATTGTCAGAGGTTTTCATAAAGCACTGAGCATCTGTTATGTCAATGGAGTTTACTCTTAATTGTCTCTTCAGAGTCTAGGTATAAGTGACTCAAACCAAGAATGAAATCCCATGGTCTGTCTCCTCTTGCCAAAAGGCGAAGGGAAGACAGTTGCATCAGGAGTTAAATGAATTTTTAAAAATGTTTTTCTTTCCAATAATAGGAAAGGGGTGAAGCCTGCCTGCCAGCCATTAACAATGCAAATAAATGGGGAGAGAGAAGAGAATGTCCGTTCCTTCTTTAAAAAATGGATTGAAATGTGCAAATGCAGGTGTTAGTGGTGGTGTTATTTGCTCCTAATTTTCCAGACGTAAGATGGAAAGAAACTCCTTGTCTGTTTGCTCTCCTTCCTAACCAGTTTATTTCCCCCCTCATAGTATGACACTGCTTCATGTATAGTCAGTTGCTCTGTGGCTACTGTGGTTTTTATTTACACAACAACAAGAAAGATAAAAATTTAAATAAAGGAAAATGTGGTTGTGGAACCACAGTTTTTTATTGAGTTTAACTAGACTTTAGGTTGGCTTTTTTAAATCTTAGCGATTGTGAAAACCAAATTGCCCCTGTTCTCCTGTGCAGGGACTCGAGGCCAGAAATCTATTTCTGTTACAAACCTACTGTTTGACTTGGTATAAACACACCACCGCACCTCCTCTCCGCCCACGCTTAGACCGTCCCCACTCTGAAGAGCTTTCCTCGGTGTTTGTCCAGTGCCTTGTTCGAAAGGTTCCCAAATTCGGTTGGAGCCATTGGGTAACAAAAAGAATGTTTTGAGTATTGACATCAAGATGTAGTAGTAAAGTCTTACGTTTGAGAGCACACCTGGTGTTTTTGGAGCGGAGTGACTTTCTGTTAGTGAGCTCAGTGAACTTGTGTGAACGTTGACGGTGTTCCTGTGGCTCTGGTGACACCGCACTGTGGATTAACTGGATTCAGGTAAACTCCTTCCTGGGCTACTTCTCTGTTGAAATAAGAGGCTAAAATGGATTGAAATGTCCTGCAAACGTGCTGTGCTGAGTGGGAGCATTTCTGTGCATGAGGCTGCCTGGAACGGGAATTTGACAAGTCCTGCATTTGAATGCTTGCATTGCAGCCCTGCTTGAGCCCTTGCTTCTAGGATCAGAAGAATCCACAGGAGTCTTGCTACAAGGAAGGCAGCAGTAGAATCCGAAGAGAGGTTTGTGGCAGGGCTTCAGGTTTCCGTAATTGCTGTAGGGGGTGTGCGGTACAGTGTGGGATTCTCTCTGCTGCCCTGCCTGGGGCTGCCTTGCTTCTGCCAGATGCTGGGTTTAGAGTTTGCTCCAATTTGTAGATTCAAAAAAAAAAAAAAAAAGGCTTGAAAGGAAGCTTGTACTTAAGGTCTGCTTTCTAGGCAGAAATGATTCATGTCCTATTGGGGGAGTGAGGGATGAGAAGAGCATCCTGTGAAATGGTGACTTTGGGGACTCCTGTTTTGAAGAGGGATGTTATCCCTATCCTTAACCAGATAAACCAAATGGCCTTGTGTAAATGAGGGGGTTTGTTAGGGAAGCTGATGCAAAGGCAGGGTTTCCTTAATCTTTGCTGCCTTGAATTGGAGCTCTCCAGCTGAAGGCAGCAGCCCTAAAAATTATGGTTTCAAGTGCCCTGCTGAAAGATGACATTTGTAATTGGTTTATAGAGTTAGAAGCTGGCTCACTGGGGGCTCGTTGCAAAGAGTGCTTCAAGGCAGTGACTAATTACTCCCAGTGGTGCTGAACCACTAGTTGGTTTTGAACCTGCTCTTTGCATCTGGATGAATCCAAAATGATTCTGGTGTAGTCAACAGTGCCATTGTTTCCAGATCCTGGATGGGACTTAGAGAGGCCGTCTAGAGTCAGTTCAGCGTGCAGCCTGCCTAGTCCAAGGTTTCCAGGAGAACTGGAGGCTCGGTTTGCCTCCAGCAGACCTGATAAGGATCTTGCTGACTTAAAACATGATGACTTGACTTTCTAAGAGGACGAGCGAGCACTGAATGGACTGAAGAGTTCAGAATATCTTTTTGTAGCTATAAATATATCTATGTGGTTATGACTGGCTAATTTAATGACTATGAGGTTGTTAAATGGGGGCTGTGTCGGTTACTGTGCTCGTTAGAAGAACGGAATCATCTGAAGTAACTTCAGTTGCTGCTGAATTGGAAGCTTGGAATGCTTCAGAATCGGAAACCGTATGAAAACCCTTATGCTAGTAAAACAAATTGCTGATTTTATTCTCCTTAATTATAAAGGTTTCAGTTCTGGATGAAGCTCTTATGCTTAGCCTTGCTAACCACTTTGAAACCAGCTTGGAGTGAAAGGAAGGGAGGTGTAGGGAGCAGGAGGGGTGTGTGGCCAGCAAGAGTGGGAAGAGAGCTTGAGTTAATGAAGAAGGTTGAGATGCTTGTCAGATGTACAGGAGAAGAGGGTTCATTTGAAGCTCCACAAAAAAAAAAGTTCTGTGTTTGGCTCCAAATCCAGCCTAGGAAATGGATTGTGGTAATAGTCCTTTCTTTGCAGACAGAATGGTGTTGTGATCTGTGATCTCAAACACAGGGACTGAACAGCACAGTGGGACTTTAATCACCATCAGAGCTTTAAGAATTGTGGTGAGATGGAAGACTCCAAAGTGGAAAAAATGCTTGTAATTACTTTAGTGCCTACCAGTTTGGAATGGCTGTCAGGAAGGTACTATTCTACCCTTTATTTTCACTTGCTTCCTTTGTTCTAATAGTCACATATTCTTTAAACATAGAAGACTTGCTGATACCAACATTTTAGTAAAAATTTGTGCTTTTCCTGGACCATTTAAGAAAACCACTGTCCGTTCTGATCCAATGTAATTTCAAACTCTTGATTTTCTTCCCCTTTTTTTTTTTTTTTTCCAGGGTGGTAAAGGAGGAGATTTCAGACGACAATGCAAAGTTACCTTGCTTCAATGGAAGAGTGGTGTCCTGGGTACGTTGGCTTGTGTGTCTGTATGCATACGTTGTTTGATAGAGCGGGCACAGCACCAGGGCAGTTGGTACATGGATCCTGATTTTTAGAACTGTCTTGACTCTCAAATCACATGGCTGAAGGGCTCGGTGCTGCTCAATGTGCTGCTCTCAGGATACGCTTGAGCTATGAGCGTTGGTGACGCTGTTTTTGTCTTCAGTCCAAGGATTACTGTGGTCTCTAGCATGCTGTTCTGACAGTATGGGAATAGGTGGTACAAAAAGGGATTTCATGTGTAATTAACAAGCTGAAGAGAGCATCCCGAAAGCTTCAGATAAGAAAAGGCTATGAAGGTGTCATTTACGTTGTCATAGTGTGAGAGCAGCATCTGTTTTAGAAGCAGAGGGGTAGAAATGAATAGTAGCTCTTATCAGGAGATAAAATTAATCCTGAGAACCCCTTTCCTCCTCAGTATGTAACAATTGCACTGTGTTTGCTTCTCAGTGTCACTCCCTCCCTGTTTTTCCCCTTTCTCCTTTGCTTCTGGACTGGTAAATATTAATTCAAACAGGCTGATATCCAGAGTGTCGTCTTCTTCCCGATGCATTCAGGAGCATGATAGTGTTTGTTTTGATTTGTGTGGTCTAGCTTTGGTGATTCAGTACACCGATGATTCACTCTGAACTTGTATACAGTACTCGGGCTCTTCTGTGCAGCGAAATATGACTCAGGGTTGTTCCACCAAGGGCCAGTGTTCTTCAAGTTTTAAGCAAATACAAACCCCCAACCCCGTACTATTCCACCTGAGTAAGGAAGTGGATTATTTCATTCCTCTTTACAGCCCAATTCTTTAACCTCTTCCTCCTTCCCTCTCCCAAACCCAAGGGCGTTTGATCTCAAGTCGAGAGCTGAATTATTTTCCTAGCTTCTTAAATAATATGAAATATGAAAATATATGCCTCTTCTGTTTTCCAGCTGAAAAACAGGAGAATGAAGAGCAGTAACATCAGAACAAGAATGTATATATGCGCACACACACACAGAGTGAAATGTTATGTTTTCATTCTGTGGCTGTTACTATTTTAATTTCAGAGAAACATTACAATTTTAAGAATGAATTCAGTTTATCGTGATTCCTGTTCCAGTATAGGTTGCTGGCTGCTTTCCAAATGTAGAAGAAGGCAGAATCCTTGCTCCAAGGATTATTATAACTCCTAATGTGTTATAAACCAATCTATTTCAGCTGAGACAGAGACAGCATAGACTGTTGCAGGTAGTATGGACAGAAATACTGCAAATTTATGTGCATATCCCACTGGTTTGGATTCAGTTTATAGCTCTCTTCTCAGAGATCACATAGGGCACCTTTTCCAGATGACGTTGACAAGGGCTTCTGTTCTCTCTGCTGAACAATCAGCTGAAACATCTGTGTCTGACCTGCATTACCAATTGCAAATTACTTTTTCCACACTAACACCCATAAAATTGCAGTGCTTATCTGTCTCTATTTGCTGCTAATTACTGGAGGAGTTTTATGTAAGTCTGACTGTAAGTTAATTGTTCACAGTTTGGAACCTTTCAATGTCCTGTTCACTGGAACTTAACAGATAACTGCATACATAGATCTCAAGGCTAGCAAAGTTATCTTCACCTTTTGGAAAAACTGTGTTTTGGGCAGGGCTGGTTTTTTTTTCTGATTTTTACCACGATGGGTCTGAGCTTTCTTTGTCTTCAGTGTTATAACACGTGCATCAGCTGATCTTTCACAAAAGCATCTCTGATAATTGTCATCCTCAGCGTGAATTACTGTGCATTTAAAATGGGAATATTAAGGGCACACGATATAGCGTAGCTGTCTCTTCCCCCCTACCTCTCCTCTTGACTGAAGCAGTGGCTACTTTGAAGTTTACAAGATGACTGACATTCAGAAATTTGAGATTTTCATCTTTTTTAATAACATTTGAATCCTTCTATTTGTCATAGATAGAAACTTTGATCTTGGTGTCACATGCAGGACTGATTTCCATAGGGGAAAATGTTCAAGGGAGGGGATCGGCAAGTCTTTAGTTGTTCCTTGCTTTTCCTGCCCTGGGAACTCAACGTACAGCTAGATGAGTATGGAATTAGAATCACTGCTCCTAACTGGCTGGTTAAACCTCCTCCCACCCCTCCTGTGTCCTGTTTTTTTCGTCCATACCTTAGATCTTTCCTTTTGATTTTGGGGTGGTTTTTTGTTTTGTTTTGTTTTATTTTTACTAAATAATTTGGGACAAAGGGCTGCTACTTACTAGATTCCTTTTCAGAGGTTGACCTTTAGGTTTTTCAACAATTTAGAGGCTAGCATTAATTTTATGGCAAGAGTTCTTCATCTAATAGTTATTACTATAAATGCATTTACACAAACACATCTTCTGCAAAAAATAGCTGATCGTGTGCCTGTTCTGCTAACACACACACAGATAAAACGTAAGATACAATTTTTCTCAGGGAATATTTTATTTTGAGTTCTTTGGGACTGCTCACCTGGGTGAAATTATTCATGCATTTCTGTTCTTTCAGGTCCTTACTGGGCAATTGGGAAAAATAGCTTGTATGGAAGAGAATACGCTACCTTCAGGCTTTTTGCAAAAGCTTTAAATGTTTTTCTGTTCTCTTTGCGCGGTCCAGGGACAGCCTCCCAGTGGAAGCTGGGAGTGTGGAAAGAGCTGGCTTGTGGTTGCTGCCAGATCGGAGCCAGCCGGGTGGGCTCTGCCAGCAGCTTGCACAAAGTGGGTTGGCTGTTATCTGTGTTTTTTAGGAAGGCTTTGCAACATCTGGGAACAATTCCCCGCCTGGCTGCTGGGAATGTCTGCTATTTCCCATTGGCTGGCAGTGATGTCATTGCCTTCTGTGAGGCTTTTTCTTTTTTTTTTTTTTTCTTCTCTATTATCTGGGCGCCAACAGATAATACTTGTCCTGTTTGTACGTAAGCTTTTTAGACACTGTATTTGCAATTGCAATTAAAATTCTTGGGTAGAACCATTTAGTCTTCTGTCGTACAAGGCAACACAGGAGCTTCAGGCTTGTGAAATGACCTTTCAGCATTGTTGTCTCTCAGCACATAACCGAGGCAGCAAATGAAAATCCACAGGAGCAGATTCTTGCTGATTTCTTATGTATAAAAGTAACTGATTTCAGTTTCTTCTCTTCATGGATTTTATACCCCCATTCATCTGCTGATAGACTGAATTGTCACACAGGAGAAGAGAGAGCTGTGCATGAAAGCTGACCCAAAGTGAAGAGGATATTAACAAAATATTGTAATGTAGATCATCTTCCATCAGTTCAGAGCTTATAAAGAAGGGAGGCGGGATTGCTGAAAACATTCCTGAGCTTTAAGGTACCTGAATGAGTTACTAGGGAAGGCTCTGAATCCTGGTATAGGAGAATGAAATTCCAGCAGCTGGGGCTGGAGAGCAGGGGATGGGGACAAAGCAAACAGGGTAACATGAAGGATGGGGGAGATGAAGAAAAAATGAAAAGAAATCTTCCTTCCCTAGTGGTGTGGCAGAAGTGCTTGCTGTCATTTGCAGAAGCGTGGCTACGCTCAGCCCAGGTCCCTGCGCTGCTCTGATGTACACAGGTGCCTGGTTTAGCTGGGGTGAGGAATGTGTAAGCTCTCAGTCGCCAACCTGCTGAATAAATCTGGAAGTGTGAGACATGGAGAGAGGATTATAGGACTGCAGATCCCTTTTTTCCCACCTGTTCTTACTCCGCATGTTCTCCAAGAGGCAGGTAATCCTGTGTTTAAAGGAGAACTTGCTGCACAGTGTCAGTCAGTGAAATGGAATTTGTTTCACAGCTCGCCTGCTGTTCAGTGCCATAAACACACACCTGGGATGCTTACCAGAAGCTGGGAGTGATCTGAGATACTGTATTTCATGAAGATACGATATCTTCTCTAAAGTGATAGAAGGTGGAAGATGATAAAATCACAAATAGAATTGACAGTTTTATTTTGAAACCCATTCTGCTTCTTTCTGTCTCTGATCCCGTATTCTTTGAGTATCTATGGTCCACGGATGGAGCAAACCCCAAACAAAC
>NW_010143964.1:31302-41417 GCF_000699245.1 Pterocles gutturalis
CAGCAGGAAAAAAGGGGGAAGCCTGATCTGCCCAGCGTAGGCAATTTCTTGTTACTAAAATAAACATCACGTTCCCGACGGGCTTTTGCAGGCCTTCTGGCAATGTGGAGCCCTGTTGGCTTTGACAGAATTCCTGATGGAGTAAAGGGCCTCATCAGCAAGTCCTTTTGTGCAATTGGTCCTTCGGGAGCCGCCTTCCTGTGGATAATGGGCCGTGTCTCTGGAGCTTTGCCTTGGGATTCCAGATGTCTGTGACATTATGGGAAATAATTGCTTTCAACCTGTAGATGAATGTGGCTGTTCTGAAGTTGCTGTCAAAAATACAAATGGCTCTTTTGGAGCATTTCTTTAGTTACTGTTATTGCTCCCTTCGCCTCTCCCTGAGCTGGGAGAAGACATCCAGGTTTCCCACTGAAACTCCAGCCTTTGGGGTGGAACCCAGCAGCGGTTCCGCAGCCCACAGCCGTGCTCTTGGACAGCACAGTACCAACACCGCGCAAGGAAAGAAATGGGTTAAAACACTACTGCCAGTCAAAACTGCCGGGGAAGCTTGGTGGGTGAAATATGATTATGGAGGCTAGCTTCTGGCCGGGCAGCTGGGGTTGACATTACTTTTCTTGTGGAAACACGGTGAGAGGTCTATAGTGTGTCAGTCCAGTAGTGCCTTATCTTCTGTTCTAAGTGGTGTAATATCGGAGCGTTTCATTCCTGCCGTAGCTTGTCAAAGAAAAGGACACAGATAGGATCCTTAATGATTTACAGACTGTCCCTGGTCGGAAGAAATGAGGAGCTCGCGGCTGGCATGGCAGAGCAGGGAGCAGCGATCCTCTGTGCCCACACCTGCAGCCAGGGCAGCGATATGTCAATTCTGTCGACAAGTGGCTTTACCTTCATAATGAGTTCTGCGTTGACAAGACTTTTTCCTCCAGGAGCAGGGCAATACTAAAGAACAAATATCCTGAAACATGGAAAGGGTTTGTCTTGTTGGCTCATCTCTTTTTTTCTCATCAGGCGCATCTTTGAGACAGGTGTTGCTATCAGCAAAGAGGGAACGTCTTTTCCTGCTTTGAAATAACTCTGCGGAAGAGTTCTGCAGGGCCGGGAGCTTGTTTGCATAGCTTGATACAATTTAGAATGTGAAGCATGAGGGGATGTATATAGATCTTGCTTATACCTAGTTTCTTCTATTTTTTTTTTCCTTTTTTCTTCTTTTTATCCCTTGGTTTGATTTTGTTAGTGAAAGCACTTGCACAGAGATTTCTCAGGGGATGAGCCAGGCTCAGAGACATTCTTGCGTCTCCGTAATGCCAACATGCTTTCTACACAATCTCCCATTAACTTCCCCACCTGAAAGAAAGAAACCTTAATTATCAAGTTATTAGGAAAGCTCATGTTATTTTTCCCTTCGGTGTTTCCTCTGCTGCTCTTGCTTTGGTGATAAGAGTATTTGAATAATGCAGCTGACTCCATGGGGTGCTGCAGAACTGTTCTGTCTCCAGGCAGTTCCTTTCTGACTCCGTGTGTTTTGTCTTCTCATATTTATGGTCTGTGATCTTAGGAGTAATACCCTGCATCCTGTGCACCAGTCCCCTCCTATCCTGTTCCCTCTCCTTCTCAAACCCATTTTCTAACAGCTAGCATCTGTCTGGTGATTATTAGAATTAGTCCTTGATAAATTAACCAATTCTAGTTGGAATCTCTTATATAGGGTGAGTTCTTCCACAGCTAAAAATAGAGGGAAACTGAGACCTTCTTGCCTCTTAGTGAAAGGTAATAATCTTTATTGTTATTTGAACATCAGGAATCTGGCCCTGCTCCTAAAGTTTGTGGCTGTTGAGATTCACTGGATTTTGGTTTTAATTCAAACTCTTGATAGGGATAGTGGCAACTCTCCAGACCAATGTGAATTTTCAGGGATTTTGAGGGTCTTTGCTTAAGAAGTTATACCACATTTGGGCTGTCATATTGTCAAGTTTCAGCTTTTGCTTTTTATTTTTGTCATGGGAAGACCAGACTGAGAGTGCAGTCTTGCGACGTGCGTGCATTTTGCAAGGAATGCTGACAACTTACACTCTTAGGAAACTCGGAGAATGCTGTAATGACAAGTCCCAAGAAAACGTGCATTCCCTGCCTGGCATGCTTGCTTCTTCTGAGATGAGAAAAGTTTTGTGGTGCTTGCAGGAATTTTGTGCATATGCTAGCTGATGACGTTTTCATGTTGAGATTGAATGGAACCTGATTTTATGAGAGTTGGGCAGGAATCCATGCAGCTAGGCACCGAGCACTTCCTTTCCTCTGGTTTCTCTTCACTCTCACTGAATATTTAGCAAAGCAGTGGCTGAACACATTATGGCAGAGAGGAGAAACCTGTACAAGCGTATGAAATTCTCTTTTTCTGTTGACAGCTGGTCCTGGCTGAAAGCTCCCACTCTGACACAGGCTCCCAGTGCACCGAGAGCCACACAGACCTTCCGCCACCCCTCGAGAGAACAGGCGGCATTGGAGACTCCCGGCCTCCATCATTCCAGTAAGAGCAAATTGTCTTTTTTTTTTTCTTATTTTAAAACAAAAAATTTGATTCCTGTCTGTTTCTTCCTCACACTTCTCCCTGCTGCTTCAAACCAGCTATTTATTGTTATTGTTAAAAAATAATATTAGAACTGAGGAATTAAAAGGGGGAAGGGAAGAAAAAAACCCCGTCATCTTTAGAATGGCATGTATATCCTACATATCTCATTCTGAAACCCACCATGGAAGAATTAAGTAGAGAGGTTGCCCAAAAATGCTTCTCATAGTGTACAGACGACAACCTTTTATTACTGTGTCATGTATAATTATGTAGTATGCAAAGCCAGCAGAACACTGATATCAAGAGCAAGAATTTACATGAGGAATAATGCCTCCTCCGTGCGCGCACAGCCGCTAGCAGCTTGGATTGCGTACAGCCAGACTGGGAGTCATCTGATTTAATGGCAGCCTTGTTATTTCCTGTTACGTGTGCAGAGCCTATGTGTATCCTCAGAATGCCGTCATTTTCAGGGACGCCCGCTGAATTTACACAAGGAGGGTTTAAAGCAGGTCCTGGTTCTAGCTGTGATCTTAGTATATGTTTGGAGAGCGAAATGGGCTCTCGATTTGCCTGGTGTCATGTGTGTCCATTGCTTTCTGCGATATCTATTGCCTGGAAGAGCCCTTGGTGTTGTATATGAGTGTTTTACAGATAAATGTCTTCTAGAGTGGACAAGAGATCTTGGGAATTACTAACCCTGCCTGACAGTGTGTGGCTTGCAAGGGCTTTACTGCCCTCGTGAGTTCAGGAATGGCTTTATGTTGATGGGGAGAGGCTGTATGAGTAGTGCAGTCACGTGGCTTGCAAATATAACTCGTTCTTTGTCTTCCTGACCTGTGCTTACATGTAATAGCTGCAGATCAAACTTTATTTAAAAAAAAAAAATTACATTGTCAGTCAGGCACCAGTCTGTGTTTGTGAAACCACTCACTGCTAGTCACTGTGTGTACTCAGGCTGATTGAACGGAGGCTGTGCTCTGCTGATGCACCTGCTGGGATTTTGGTGTGGTGATTCTGCGATAGCGTGTTTGGTGCCATTCCTGCATCCCGTCTCCTTGAACAGTATTTTCCTTTAAGAGATCAGTAGTGCAGCCCTGTAGCTTTCACAACTGTAACTTCAGTGTTGCTGTGTACTCACAAATCACCTCCCCTTCTGTAGGTGTGACTTGCCTTCTTGGTTCCTAAATCCCTGAGATTATTTTTTAATGCCATACAAACTACCAGAGATCTGTCATCTCCCATCTTTCTTCTTCGGTGTTGATTGGGACCTTATTTATATAAGAAGCCCCAAGTCAGCTAGGTGTTGTGTAATTGTACAAACAGAAGTGTTGCTGGACAACAAAGAGCACAAGAAATAGATGGAGCAGACAGGTCACCAGGCAAAACACCATCCAAAAACAGGTGGGGTGGTAATCTCAGCTAGCTGCCTGGCAGCATTGATATTTTGCTTCATCGTTTATTAAATCCAAAGAAAATTGACTTCCTCCCTCCCTGATGAGGGTTCTGAAGTTCATCCTGTATTTCATGCTCCACTGCTCCTGTTCAGTGGTTGCTCAATCCCAGTTCATCGGGATGGGTGAGGCTGCTCCTGGGTTAGCGGTGGAGGTGCGGGGAGAGCTGAGAACAGTGACCTCTGAGCTGCCCTTCTTACCCAGCTCACGGAAAATTGAATTGAATGTAACCGGCTCAGCAACGAGAGAGGAAACGAGCCAGCTGAGAGGTTCCTTTTGCACCCTTTGGTTTTTGTAGGCAGATGTAGCCTGGGAAGCGATTCATGAGTGGAGAGTGTCAGCAGTAGTCAGTAGATGGTGCTGCTGGGATGTCTGAGAGCCTTGCAGGGTGACCTTAGGAAACTGTCACCCTCTTTCCTTTTTCAGTTGTACTGGACTGAAACAAAAAATGCAAACCTACTTGTGACAGCCCTTAAATACATCCTTGCATTTTGGTAGTTTCATTAGGGCTTAAAATGTGCAGTCAAATGTTTTCTTGCATAACAACCTTGATTTCCGAGTTTGCTCAGAGGGCATGTCAGTACATTTCATTAGCGCCAAGACAGCGTGTGGGTGTGCAGGAGGCTTTTCAGCAGTCCTCTTCAGCGTAACAGCGCGTAGGTGCTTTGGTGTAGGTGTAGTGGTGGCCGTTACGCACTCTGGGTGCATCCGTAGGATGTGTCGGGCATAAAGAGTGGCTGCAGAGGGCAGATGTGAGTCGGGACTCCTTTTGAAATGGGTGGGTGGTATTTGTGGGACAGAGAGGAAGAGTCTGACCAGTAACTTTCTACGGGAAATCTTTCACAGCAGAGCATTAGCCCACGTCGGGTCATGCGCTGTTATATTTTCACGAGTTTTAGATCAGTTTCCACAGTTTAGTCCATTAGAACGAGCTATGCCCTTTGCCAGCACTCCAAGAGGCTTTTCTTGGACAAATTCTCTGCTCCCTCCTTGAAACTGACTTTAGCGCTGTGTCTCGGGGCATGGATATTGAATTGTCTTTGTACCCTTCAGGTGGTTTTGGGGTGAGGGGAGCAGCAGGGAGGAGGTTGCAGTGCTGCAGCAGGACTGCAGCCAGTCTGTGTAATAGTTTTCTGGCTTTTAAACCAACATGCTCATGACTGCCACTGTTTTTATCAAAAAGAAAAAAAGAGATGACTCCACTGTTTCTTCCTGTTTGTTCTCTAACAGCCCAAATGCTGCCAGCAGCCGGGATGGCCTGGACAATGAAACAGGAACAGAGTCAGTTATTAGCCACCGGCGAGACAGACATCGACGGAGAAATAGGGAAGGGCACGAGGATGGTGAGTCCTAGTTCATTTTTCCCCTTTTTCATTTAGAAAGAACGAATTTTTCTTATAATCTTGCAACGACTCCTTTTGCATGAATACTGCAGAAGAGAAGTGTGTCTGAAAAAAAATGCTTTTAGGGACTATTATTATTTTAATGGAATAATTTGGTAATTGCTTTGAAACTCTTTGAAGCTGAGCATTTTCTGAGAGGTCCGGACAGCCTACAGTAAAGGGGCAGAGAGATTCTTTTTGGCAATATACGGAACTTTCTGTAGTATTAGAAGATGATTAGCTTGGAGAGGAATAACGACACCCAGTGCTGAGCTCCGTACGGTCGTGGCTAGACTGCCTCCATTATTCAAGTTTGCTTATTTAAAGGTAGAACACATTATCTGTGTGGTGTGTTGGAAGTTTGCAGTGGTTGGAGAGTCTTCGTATTTGAACATTTTAAGATCTGAGCCAAAATCCTCTGAAATAATTGCTGTTGATTTCTCTGGGCTTGGATCAGCAGCAGTGTTTTATGGTGGTATAGCTATAGCAGATCTTTTTTTATACGTAAATATACCCAAAGTACACACATAAACTACAGAACTTCATCTCTTGCCTCTAGTCTGTACATCAAAGGAAGCTTCTTTTTTATTTGTTGCCAGACAAGAATTTCCAGGCTTAATTAAGAATTAATAGGTGCCACCCATTGAGTTTAAAATGCTCCAGAATATGGAATACCTGGGCCTGAGAGATGCCATCACAGGCTTTATTCACAGCTCCACCCGCTAAAGTATTTGCCTCCAGTTAGAAAACCAGAAGTCATCTGTATACTGAGGGTTAGAAGCAGATATCCTTGTGTTCATTTCACCCTTCGGAGTTGTAACTGACTCGAGAGTGAAAATTACTCAGTGGGTGGAGCAGAGAGCTGTCTTTGCATGATCCTGACTGCAGATTCCTTTGGGAAAACACAGAAAGAGGCAGAATCTTCTGATAGAGTTGTGTCAAAAACTCGTTACAGGCAGAATGTTAAAAGGTGATTTGTTGTTAACATCTGTTTAAACTGATGCCGATGTGTGTTTTGCCGTGGACATGGCAAATGAGGGAACAGCCCTAGGAAAAGGGAGATGAGGGTGGAGGAAGGGCAGCGAGGTTGTGACACCTGGTTCGCAGCTATTTCAAGGGCAGAAGCTGTGTGCTCACTTGTCATGATGAAATTGTGGTAAAGCCTCCTTTCCCTGCAGAAAGAAGGAAATGCAGTTAGAGTGTTTGATCTGCTCCTGTAGAGACTTGTTTAAATAATACCGACATTACCGCTGCAGTGGTTCACAGAGGGGCAGGATGAGGGATCTTGGTTGGAGCACGGCGTTACTCAGAGGTTTTCTCTGCACGTATCATTGTGCAGAGTAGCCAAGACGTAGGTACAGCTCACCTAGCCGTACAGTACCGTGTTACATAGCGTGGGTAACTGTTTCAGCTCCTTATTGGTATGAAGGGAGTGACAAAGAGTTACCCACCCTGACAATGAGGATATCCCCGAATACAAAGGAAAAGAAGTACTCGTTCTACAAGAAAAAGTGAACAGTGTATTGCAGCCTTCATTTCAGACAAGGTGAAGTGAGAAGAGGGGCTAATGAGCCATTTGGGAGCTGCACAGATGTCCACACATCAAGCTAAAACCTGTGCAGAGGAACCGGAGCGGTGTGTGATACACGTATTTGCGTATATGCAAAGCACACACTAATTCTCATGCACAGATGCTCAGTAAGGCTGGGGAAACAGTGAACAATCAGCAAGCAGAGATGTAATTTTTCTCCCAGGAATTGCCTGTTTAAATTTGCTGTGTTACTCTCATGCTTCAAGCGTGAAGTTTCACACCAAGAGTGAAGTGGAAAAAGGTTTCGCTCTGATACTGCTGTTGTATTCTTGGTGAGGTTAATAAAGTGAACGAGCTGAGAGAGATGAGCCCTGCCAGGCAAGCACAGGCAAAGTTACCTTCTCTGTGTGTGTGTGTGTTTTAGGGTATAGTGATGATTACATTGTGGAGGCTACATATGCAGAGAATTTTTTTTTTTTTTTTTTTTTTTTTGGAGAGGCTTTATATCCGAAGAGACTTCTGTATGAATGGGGGAATACGTCTTTTCCTGATCACCTTTCACACTAATTAGTAGCGAATCTATCCCTGGCGTTAGCTTTATATAAAATTAGTCTGAAAGAGTTGAGCTGTCAAAGTGTCAGAGCTCCGCTTTCTCTCTTTAAGCAACGAAAGTCCTTGTTGCTTTGGGAAGTTGACAAAGTCCTATTAAGTGAAAGTGGAGTGAGGATCTTAATTAGAAACGTGGGAGGTCTGCGTGGCACATGTTCTCGGGACCCCTTGCTGTCTGCAGCAAAGCTCCCATGCCAATCTCCTGAGCAGGAGTGGGAACGGGGACTGGGGAAGCTCTAATTAGGGAGGTAATTAAGGGACAAGGTTTCTTTGGCATTGGAGAATGTTTTACAGCTACCGCTCGGTTTCTGACAAGTCTGCAGATGTCAAGTGTCGACGCGAGTGTTTCAACACTTGAGTTTTCTGTGGGGTGAACTGTTGTGCAGCCCGCTGAAAAATGCCGGATAACGGCCTGTGCTTTGAGAAGCTCTTAACGTGGGCACACTTGTAGGTCCCCAAATGTTTGGGAAGAGGAGCTGTTGCAGATTGCCAGTTGCTGCTGCAGTACGTGTGTTCTTTGCTGCAGTGTGTGCCAAGGAATGTGAACAAAAAGGACTGGGACTACGGGAACTTGAACGGTGATAGCTGAAAATGCTGTTCTTCTTAATTGTTGCTCTTTAAAGTTGCCCCTAAAGATTTGAAGTGACCGGGCAGCCATGCACGAGAGATGGGCGGTGTGGGACTGTGTGCCTGCGAGAGCTGGAACGGTTACTGGTTGTGATCTGTCCAGAATCCTTTCTCCGGTAGCACTGCAGAGCGATTACAGAGGCTGTTTAAGGGTTCCAAAGAACCAAACCCAAGTCAAGGCACAGGGCTGCAGCATGCAGACGGGTACAAGCGTGAGGCCGGAGTGGACAGTGTCGTACTCATTGTTCGTCCCACGTACGCAGCAGAGACTCTGACCCCGCACACCGCAGCGAGCTGCACAGATGGGGGTCTGAGCCTTCGCTGGAAAAGTGATAATGTATTTCCTGGTAGTAATTGGTAAAGACTTTCTGCGTTGATGGGCGTTGGAAGCTCTGTTGGTTTTTCTCTTAACAGGGGGCTTGGCTGTGGCTTCTTCCTGAGCCACTCTCACCTCTGGTCCCTGCAGTGTCAGGGAACCCTCTTCACAGCTTCCTCCAGCAGATGCTGCTCCACTCTTTTCCGCTTTCAAGCCTGATTTGATTTAGTACTTTGATGTGCTTTTTTCCCTCCGGCAGGACCTACTCGGCTGTCGGTAGAAGTCAAGGAGGACATATTTTAGCCTCCCAGGCTATGCTTTATTCTAACCTCTGTCACACTCTGAAAGGCTTTTGCCAGGCAGTCTCGGTGAACTCTGGCATCCTCTAATGGAGAAACAGGAGCAGGGGCTCAGCAGGGCAGAAGGTCCCTGGTTATCAGCGGGACAGGCGCTGAACCAGAGCAGAGAGTGATTCCTGTTTAGACTAAATAAATACCTGGGAGTATTTGATGAATAAACCCCTTGTAGTCATGGTTTGTGAAAGTACTTGATGATAATGATGGTTCCCGACCCCCATCTCCCAACAGCTTTGGCTGAATTAGAAGAACTTAGAAAAGGGAATTTTAATTGTGTAGAGAGATTACAAAAGCTTTATGGATTTAAGTGCACCCTTTAATTACACAGGAAGCCCTTCCTGTGAATTCGAGGGTACCTGGTGCTGTTTGGGGGGGTATGAAGCGTGTGTGTTTGGTATGTTAAAATGGAAGTGTGTTTACATACTGGTGAAGCCACTTCTGTCTGTTGGAGCAGTGTGTGGGAGCTTTGCTGTGAAAGAAGACCTGGTTCAAACAGGAAATGTGAAGCTGAACCCATTTTTTCTGTTTAAAATTCAACAGAGAAGCTCTAGCTGGAAAAAGGAAATGGAAAAAAATGTAAACAGGAGGAGGCATTATTAGTGTAGTGAGCTCTTCTGATCTAGTATATAAACCAGGGGTCTTTTAGTTGGAGTATGTAGAAATATGGATGTTGATCTCAACTATCAGTGCCTCTTGAGATCCCGAAAATGCGACTGAAAGCCCTTCTCTTTACCTCGCATCTGTTCGCCCACTCCAGTTCCAGCTGAATCCAGCTGTGCACTGGCTTTTAAGGAAACAATGAAGTGAACCTTTTACAGCGCTCAAAGAACAATTCGCGTCCATTTTTGGTTTGTATTGAGTTGTGTGAGAAGAGCCATAAATTGAATTTTTAATTTTTGCAGGCAGGCCAACACATTGCTAATCAGAAGCCTTAAAAATACATCTTTATATAATAAATATATTATTATAGTAACATAATAGTATATTTGTATTTGATAAAATAAATCACTACAGAAGACTTGAAGAAAAGGGAGGGGAACTGCATTTAGACACGGCTTTTTCCTCTGTTGGGGTCATTCCTTTGCAGCTCTGTAGCGGGACTGAGTTTGGTTGCCTGGATGTGACCTGCAGGAAAGAACTTAGAAGCTTGTACCGTGTTTCAGAGGGCACAGATTTAATGTCCTTTTCCACTTCCTTCTGTAACTCTGTGTAAGTGGTGTTTTGGCTGTTGCTTTGGCTGTTTGGAATGGGCTTAAAGGTGCCAGCAAATTCCT
>NW_010143964.1:41435-53616 GCF_000699245.1 Pterocles gutturalis
CAGCGTTCCAGGTGCAGCCCTGCTGCAGGCAGCAAAACCCCATGGAGTCACGGCAGAGAGGCGAAATATATACATTGCTGCCCATCGCTCATCCATCTCAACTTGGCCTTTCACTTTCTTTGTACCTAATGCTTGTGGAGAGCACCAGGGCCATGTAAAACACCATGTAAACCTGTGTCGTGTCTCCTCAGCGGTGTATGGTGCCTGTTGCTGTCAGGGAGAAATGTGCTTTCCGTCCTCCTGCAGTTGCCTGCAGCTGTCAGCGGGAATGTCGTGCTGCTCACAGTGCCTTGCTCTTCCTCTCTGCCTAGTGATACTCCATTTATTTGATTTTTTACAGTGCCTCGGATCAATGGCCATCCAAAACTGGACAGACACCGTGAGCACCCTCCTGGTTATGACAGCTCTTCTACCATGATGAGTAGCGAGCTGGAATCCAGCAGCTTCATTGACTCTGATGATGACGACAACACAAGCAGGTAGGGCTCTGGCATAGCGACTGAGCTGTTAAATACCGTTTGCATCTGTTTCCCAGCCTCTTGACTGTACTTCTGGGCTTTCCTGAAATGTGCCGACTAGCAAAATTAGAAGATTTATATATTCTCTCCCCCCCCCCCCCGCCTTTTTTTTCTTTTTTTCTTTTTCTTTTTTTTCCCCCTGCTACATGTGATTTGAGCGCTGATAATTCATCAGTAGCGTTATGTTGTATATAATCATTGCTCTGAGAAAGAAGCTAAGTTATTGGGGTCACCATCCAAGCTGCCTATAGCCACTATTCCAATTAAGAGAAAAATTCTGTTCCTGTTCTTTCCTTTTAATAGCAAGAATGATCACATTTTAAGATCAAAGCAACGTGCAACTGCCTGCCTATTTATAAAGTAATGGTGTGAATATTGTAACGAAGTACCTGCAGCGTAGATTCCTAATAAGTATGCACTTCGCTAAAGCTGAATTGTGAAGGAATTCCTCTGTAATTGCGCAGTCTGAGGCCTATGAGCAGCGCAGGAATTCATCAAAGTTAATGCTATTGCAAAGGCAGGCTGTGATGCCATATATTTATGACTACTTAATTATTTTTTTCTTTGTGTGCAGACAGAGAGAATTTGAATTGTTCTTTTTTTTCAGAAAAGCTCTCAATTTAAAGACATCTTTGTTAATCTCTAAAGATATTTTTGTTATTCCATAAAAGGTTTATAAGGCAATATGTTTCTCAGATTCAAAATACCTATTTTTAGAGGTGTAAAATAAATCAAAACTAACATTCTTCACTTGCCTGGCTGCAGTGACAGTGTTCTCTGAACATTGTCTCTAGAGCTCTTGTTCATGCAAATGAGATGTGAAAGCCCATTACACATTTCTATTAATTATCAGAGAACAACAAGATTACAAATCTCTGGTGGTTCATAGACATCTGTAGCTAAAACAAATAAGGTGCCTGTGATATTCTTAAATTCTGGGTGGAATGGAAGCAGCACAGAACAGCTCCTCCTGGAGATGCTTAGCCTTCTGGATGCTTTGTACTTCACCTGGGTGTTCATGGGTTGGCACCATCAGCAGTTAACCTGAACCTATTCTAAGCCTTCCTGAAGCCTTCAGGGCTTCTAACCCTCCTCCCCTCCCTAAAAAAAAATCAAGCCCACAAAAAACAAAAACAAGCCTGCAGCTGATTTTGTTTCTTGTAAATAAATTAATCATTTCCATGGCAGCAAGATATGCAGTAGGGCAGGATTAGCGCAGTCAGGGTGGCCACTGAAGCACGTTATACTAGACCCAGCTAAATCTTTCTATATTAATAAAGTAAAGCTTCCTGCGGCTGACCTGAGAAGAAAGAGACTCTTCGAAGCTGCTGCGCAGACTTTTTCCTTTCCAGGCTAGGGCAGAAGCTTTTGGCACACGGCATAGCTGCCAGGCCAGCTAGTCAGGAAGAACAACTGAATGGAATGCTCCAAGGTATGCTGTTGTGTTACGGCGGTGATGTTCTCGAGCAGAT
The DNA here is from genome assembly GCF_000699245.1 of Pterocles gutturalis. NCBI lineage: Eukaryota > Metazoa > Chordata > Aves > Pterocliformes > Pteroclidae > Pterocles > Pterocles gutturalis. The sequence goes on from NW_010143964.1 coordinate 43,426, forward strand.
GAGAGATTGTGCTGGCAGGGAGAAGTTTTCTTTAGAGGCAAATAGAAAAGCGAGCATGCTCCAGATGCGCTGGAGACAGCAGCCTGGGGAAAACGAGGTTGGAGGGGGTAAGTTTGATAAATAACAACTGGTGAACTTCGGTGTCAGAATCTGCATTGTAAAGGAGATTGTACGTGGAGGAGGTCACAGAGAGAAGAAATCAGGTGTAAAGGATGTTACTGTCTTGGAAGTGAAGAGGTTGTAGAGTTGAGGATGCTTTTCTAGCAGTGTATGTTTGATGTTGGTTTATTTTATTTTTAACTTGGAGCAGTGCAGCAGAGTTGGTTCATTTTCAGTCCAAGGAAGTTCTGTTGCATTTAGTTAGAGAGAAGGAATAATTGTTTGTTTCAGTGAATTAACTTGTTCACTAATATTACAGGACAGTGCAGAACCCTTCAAGCAGTGTGAGTGCAATAACCTATTTCCTTTGTTTTCAAAGTATGATATAATTGAACAGTAGTGTTATTTGTAGGTAGTAGGGGGTATTTTGAGTACAGATTGATTTAGGGAGCTCATGGTAAACTTTACAGGAAGAGTCTTGTTTCTGTCTTATGTTAAACAAAGAAAGGTCTGGCAGATAGGACATCTGTAGCTGCAGGATTATTGTCAGCAACTTGCAATTAGTATTCCCAGTTTAATGTAACTAAAACAATTCACTGCAAAAAATTGATTATGTTTATTTCTCATTTAAGAAATTAACATTATTTCTGTTTAAACTTATATAGATAAGCTTTCTTTAACAGTTACAGTTTTTCCTTTCTTTTGGGAATGTAGATTGGACAAATTGTTGTTACTCTTTTTGAAAATCTCGTCTGTGGGATTTATTAGCTGTTCTGTTAGCAGGGTTTTGGCCAGTAGCTAGTGCAGGAAATTGGTAGTTATGATTCCAGATTTGTTTTTCATCTTTGCACTTTATTTTTCCCAAAAGCTCAAATCTACCATCTTGTTTTGCTCATCAAATTGTAATAATAACTTTTACTCATTTCTGGCAATACTTTAGAGATCAAAATATTACTCCTCATTAGAATAAGTCTGAGCTGTTATTTAGCATCCGGATTCTCCTGGACTCTGAGATAGGCAGTTATGAATGGTTCAGGAAGGATACACTAAGGCTATGGATTTAAAAGAAGTTACAAGAAGAGATGACGAAGTTACTTCTCTGAAATATTGTCTGTCCTCTTGAACTAGACCACAAAAACCTTGTGGCTTTTCGAAGGAACTGGTTTCCATTCTTCCAGTCTAACGCTGAGTAGAATGAAGAAACACTGCAGAATAGAACAACTTCTCACATATTATCGTCTGGTAACAGAAATTCAGAGATTTGCCAAGAAACTCTGGTTTTGCTGCTTGAATTTAAAAGAAAAATCAAAACTGTACACTGCTTACAGAGGAATCTAAACTTCTGGTCATGTGTTGAAATGGAATTAATTTTCCAAAGCAGTCTCACCCCCAAGCTGCCAAAGTAAATAGGGAGGGAGGGCAAAGTGAAGAAGGAACAAGATGCTGTTATTAGCATAAGCTGATTGTTCACACCTTCATCGCCTCAGCTGTGCTCTGTCTGCCTTCCTGAGGTGTACTCCAGACGTTTCGTCTTTTTTTCCAGTCCCATCTTTTTGCACTTATCCCTGATGTATCTTTCTGAAGATAATAATGGAAGTATTTTTGTGTCCTGTACTTGATGGTAGATTAAAATATCCCTTCTAAGGACTCAGAGTCAGAGAGCAATTCTGTTTTCTAGCTATACTCAGTGCTGGCAAAAGGAATTTTTTTTCTAGTCCAATTTTAGAAAATCAGACTAAAAGCTGGGAATAATAGTTCTTTGTTTTTCTGAGCAACACCATATTGATGTGCACTAGAGCAGGAGGGAGAGATTGGCACAGGCAGTCAGCCCTGGCAGCCAGCAGATCTTATGTGCTGTCTGTGATCAGGAAAAATATTGACAGAGGAAGCATACTGACATACATTGGAAGGTACTTTTAATTTGCTTACTTCTTAGGATGTAAAGTGCCGTGAAATCGCACCAGATTACTGCCAAGACTGCTTGAGACAAAGAAATCCAGTGAACTGTCTGCTCCTGTGCTGTTCCTATCCCTTGTTTCCATATCTTGCTATCCAGATAAAATGCCCATTGTCTGGATGCTGTGAATGACTTTGAAGTGTGATTGCAGTAGCCAAAAGGACAGATGAAATGTTAAGGTTTTGTCCTCTCTGTTACGGACTAGCTGAGCTGTCTCCAAAACCAGTGCAAAGTCTTTTCTCATCGTGCAGAAGAGTCGGGCTTCCACGGCCGTGTGTTCTGACTGCAGCAGGGAATGAAATCGGAGAGGAAAGAGGACGAGGGAGAATATTCATAGAAAAACATTAGGAGGAGGTTTTTTGTGTTGATCTTTGCCAGTGCTTTCAAAAAGAGTGGTGACTGTTGAACAAGTCCGATTTGAGAGCCCTGCATCTGAGAGACATCTTTATTGTTCCTGTTGCGAAGGTAAAGCCTCAGAAAGCCAGGTGCTGTGAGCTGTTTCCACAGATGGAGAATTATCGTATTTTTTGATCTCTTTTGAAAATTCCACCTCTTGGCTCTTTAAATGAATTTGCATTGCTGGGAGGGGAGAAAGGAGTGTGTGAGGTTAACATGCCTGAAATAGTTTTGTGAACTCAAAGAGAAAGTTGAGAGATTCCCACCCTCTGAGCGGTTCCATCGCCTGTAACGTTCAGCCCAGTGTGCTTGGCCGAAGCACTCCTGCAAGATGGGCTTCCCAGGGTGGTGGGTTGGAAGCTCACGACAGCAAGCTCCGTGCAGAGGTTGCTGGTATCAAGTTTTGGTTGAGGTGTTCTAGCGTTCCTGTACATGGCTGGGACTTTGAAGACAGGGACGTGGAGCCGGGGGAAGGAGGCTGGCGCTGTTTTCTTTGTGACGGTGCCAGTTCAGTTACTTGTGTTGTGTAGAGTTGGATTTTTTTTAAACCTTGGTTAATGATGGAGCATGGCTTTGTCTTTTTTTCCCATTCTTAACATAATACATAGAGGAGAGGTGTCTCTGTGGTGTTACACGGGAATGTCTGAAATCTAGGCTTTGTTCCAGGCTTCTGAAATGAATTTGGGCAAATCCATCTATCTGGCTGTGTTTCGGTCCACTGTCTGTAAAATGAGAATGATTAACTTTCCTAACTAACTGACAGGGAGCTCTGAGGGATTTAGGTGTAAAATGTGGCACGTTTAGGTTCTACAAGTTTGAAGAGCCTGAAAAAAAAATCACAACAAAATAAACCTAACAGAATATGTAAGGTACATCATATTCACTATTTCTCTGTCACTCTTTGGTCATAGCTATCATCAATCGCTACTTTACTTCAAGCCCCAACGTTAAGTTCCTGTTAACAGGGTGGATAGCAGCAGAGGAAAATAACAACACCATGACAAGACTCCCAGAAATTCATATTAAGAGATTCCCCAGGTTGTCTGTTCTTTCAGAGCAGAGATTAAAATCAGTTTAAAAGTAGTGGAAGGTGGCTGCAGCTGACCTTTGGGTGGTTAAATCAGGGTGATACTTGCCTGTTGAGGTGTGAATTGCATTCAGTCTTGCTTCCAAAAGAAATCAAGCCAGTAAATGATACTCTTTAATCCATGCTGAAGTTTAGCTGGTATCTTCTCTGTGCTCCTGGGCAGAGCCTGAGGTCCGGCACACGCTGGGACTGAGAAGCAATATGACACCAGAGACAGAGCGATGCGTTCTAAGCTAGCGGATAGTGGCTGTATGATTTACTCTCTCCTGCATTTGTAGGAATCAGCCTTTTTTTTATTTGGCAGGGTGCAGAGAAATGCAAATGGCTCAGCTTGACAGAGTTGACATTTGCTCTCAATTTCCCCCAGGTTGAGTAGCTCCACCGAGCAAAGCACTTCATCCCGGCTCATCCGGAAGCACAAACGCAGGAGGAGGAAACAAAGGATGCGGCAGATTGACAGGGTAAGGATGGCATCATAATTTTCCAAGGAGATGAACCATGATTTTGAGTGTAGCATGTGAATTAGGAAGGGATCCAGAACAGATCTGTGCCTGCTGAATTGATTGGAAAGGCTCCCTTTGGCTCCAGTGTCCCCTGGACTAAAATCTCGAACATTTCAATTTCTGCAGCACTAGAGTCAAGACTCTCTCCTCTCCCCTTCTATTGCTGTTCAGTGATCACATCTCTTGTTGTCTCTTTCAAGACCAGCCTCTGCAGGGGAACCTCCCTTATGCTGCTGGCTGGTGTGAGCAACGGGTGTCTGTGGTGTTAGACATCTGACGTGTAAATCGCTGAGATTGCGTTCTGCTGGAAGGAGAAATCTACATTGATAGGAAATTCCAAATCTTCTCTCTTGCCCTTTTCTGTGCTAGTCCTAGGGTAGCAGAATGAGGATGGTCCAAGTGACATAATTCTCAAAGTACCTGTTTCCTTCTCATATGTCTTCACAGATTAGAGAATGAGTCTGTCACAAGAACTGGGCTGATGTTTGAGAAGCTATTTGATAAGCACATTTGTATTTCATTCTGGAGTGGGGAGCAGTGCCTGTCTTCTCCCTTCCTGAAGGATCATGTGTCGCTCACTCCCCTCTTTAGGGAGGAGCTGTGGATGTAATAATTCACACTACCTTGGGCACTTTAGTATTTAAATGCCTGCCCGTCAGTTAGGAAGCAGAAATGATTCAATGTGAGGTTCAGTTGAGAAACCTCGACATAGGAACTTGCTCTCTGCATTTTGCAAACAAATCTTTGGAGAAAGTGAAGATGGTGTTCAGATATTTTTTTTTTCTCGCAGATTCGAAATGAAGAATAATTTTGAGGAGGCCACAGGGTTTCTGGATGCCTTTCAAACAGAAACCTATTAATCAGTTTCCGATTAATTAATCCTCAATAGTTATTTTTATTGTCTTATTCTGAGCCATTTAAAACCTTGAGAATTTTCTGTTGTATTTTGCAGTCGTCTTCGTTCAGCAGCATCACAGATTCTACCATGTCCCTAAATATCATCACTGTCACACTCAACATGGGTAAGAGGATAAGCAATGTTTTTTTATGATGAATTTCAAGTGATACAGATGTATTTTGCCCTGCTGTAGTAGCCTTTGGAGCCAGCAGAAAGTTCCTTGATTTGAAAGGATGCCAGTTGAACTAAAGGGAATGGCAGCAGAGAGTTGCTCCTCTATTAACTGTGCCTGGATTCCTGGTCACGTTCTGGGTAGTTCTGAGCTGTTTGCACGAGCAGATCAATATTCTTCCCAAGAAGCCCAGGGAAGGAGCTGGACCTCCAGGATATGGAGTTCTGCTCTTATTTCTGGGAATGGGAAGGGGTCAGACATTGTTAGGAGCATGAGTAGCAGGACACTGGACATTTTGTATTTCTGCTGCTCTTGCGTTTCGTTGTTTAGCCAGATGGAAAGGTGCAGGACTGCCAATTCAGCACCTTTCAGTAACACTCTGGCTGGTGGAAAAAACATTGCCTAATGCTGATCCGGTGCCTAATTTGTAGGTGTAGACATGTCTTTTCAATGTTATTTCTCTTGCTGATTTTTGAATGTAACTTTTCAGTGTCCTGTATGAGAAAATAGTGTCTTTAGCAGCATTTCCCTGCTGCCTTTCAGACCTGCCAGGCAGACATACGCCGATAGGGTAACCTCAGATAATTGTAAGTCAAACATGGCCCAGCTGATGAGAGAACAGATTTTTTCAAGACTGAAGTAGCCTGGTGTTAGCTCTTTACTATCATTCCAATCACCTTGTTTGCTTTTTTCCTCCCCCACCCTCCACTTTCTATCTGTATAGAAAAGTATAACTTCCTGGGAATCAGCATTGTAGGACAGAGCAATGACCGGGGTGATGGTGGCATATACATTGGCTCTATTATGAAAGGAGGGGCTGTGGCAGCAGATGGCCGAATTGAACCAGGAGACATGCTTCTGCAGGTTGGTCCGTGTCCAAAAATACGTGCTGCTGGCTTGTACATTGGTGGCTCAGCTCAGTCATCCCACCAGATCCATGGAGTTAGTAATCAGTTAACGGAATTCATTCATACTCAGAGAAATGTGTCACAGAGACGATTATCGCTTAAATCTATAATTCTTTGCGAACTCGGCTGGATAGTTGATGTGCTCTGAGAAGCAATATTCCTTCAGCTGCTCAGAGGAGTGGAAACAGCTACAAGGCAAATAAATTTGGAAAGAAATAATTAAAATGTCTTTAACTTTCCTGTTGCAAAGCCTGACCTCTGCTTTTTGCAACATTTCAGGTGAATGATGTCAATTTTGAGAACATGAGCAATGATGATGCAGTACGGGTTTTACGGGAAATAGTCTCCAAACCAGGGTGAGCATATTACAAAATCTCTTGCTCCTTATCCTCCATATGCAGTTATTGGTATTGGGCAAACCTCAGAGAAATCAACGTTTTGATCTCAGTAAGGAGCCAGCGTGACTGCTGATCTCAGCTCGGCACCCCTCAGTGTAAAAGATGGATAGGTGAGACTGGTTCCAGTGCACCAGCCAAGCCCAACACAAACTAGGAGTTACCTGGTTTCAGTAGCACTATTTGTTTGTACAGTGAACATTTGAATATCTCAAGAGCTGATCATTCGGCAGATTTCACCAGCAGTGCTCACAATCTATGCAAAACCAGAAACATCTTGGTACTGGTTCATGCTGAAAATACTTCGACGAGCATCTCAAAAGCATTCTCAGAACGTACTTAACAACTATGGAATAGGAATAAGTTTGTTTCAGAGAGTTCACTGTAGCAGTTACAACTTCTGTAATAAGAGTCACTCTTACTTGTTTTCTTTCTCCCTAGACCTATCAGCCTAACAGTAGCCAAATGCTGGGACCCTACTCCCAGGAGTTATTTTACCATCCCCAGGGGTGAGTACACATTTATGCTCTTTGCTGGGTTCCTGTGGAGCCCTCGAGGTCTAGATTATTTTCAGCTAATTTGGCATCTGACAGATTTCTGTTCCCTACAATTTTGATAATTTAAAGTTTGGTTGTATTGTTTGCTTTTTGTTTGGGGAGGCTGGGGTTTAAGATACTCTGTCTGAGACTCCAGTGCCCAGTGAATTCATGGGAGTTTTTCTTTTGATGCACATGGTTTTGGTTTAAGCTCTTAACCTTTTGGTGGGTATATCCTCCTGATCTTAACCTTTCAATTGATAGTATAGTTATCCTCCAAGCTTTCTTAAGTGTTAAAAGCCTCATTTTGTCACATGTAGACTTCTTAGAAATAATTTAAACTATTTTTAAAATTTGAGGCAAGCAATATTGTTTAATGTACATAAAACTTCTTGACAATGATCTAGTTTTAAAACTTCTGGTTTAATAAACCTCTCTGTAGCTATAAAATATCCACGTTCATGTGACAAACACAGCTGCCTCCTACTGGTGAGTGCTCTGCTCGTGATATTGAAACCAGCTTCTTACCAGTCCCAAGAAGATGAGGATAGCAGTGTCCATTGAAATTAACGCAACAGACTCGTGAAGACTACGGGAGCTCACTCAGTGAAGTCCTTAAGAAAACCAGCATAATCAAAAGAAAAATCCCACAAATCACATATTTCAGAGTTGCTACAGGGAGAGCTTGTGTATCGGTTTGTCCTTTGTTCAGCAAAGATACATCCATTATTATAGCAGTAGAGCTGTTGTAGGGTAAACTGGTTGCAGTAATGTGTGGGATATTTTGAGGAAGTACCTAACATAGGCAGAGCCCTTCTACATTTCTCATTTTAAGGCAACAGAACAACAGCCACTATAATTCGGAAGAAAAGAAGTAATCCAGATTATGGGGAAAATTGAGCTTTATTCCTAGTTTAAAAATTACTTGCTTTGTGGCTCTTCTTAAGGCCTGAGTGTAATTTGCAGTCTTATCTGACATCTCTTCAAATGGTTTTTATGTCTTGCTTATTTATTTTGCAAGACTATTGCGGTCTTTAAAAGTTTCATTATGACTGCTGCAAACACTGAGGGGGGAATTCCATGAGACTTAATGTTCTAAATTCACCTTCAGCAGAAGCTTCACTTCCTGTCTGAGTGGTTATTTTGGATCCAAGGCACTTAGGAGCAGGGAGTCTTAGTGTTTACTGCAGTTCTGATTCCATTCTCCCTTTCTGGTTGTTTTGCAGCTGAACCAGTGAGGCCAATCGACCCTGCAGCGTGGATCTCTCATACCACAGCCATGACGGGAGCGTACCCCCGTTACGGTATGAGCCCCTCCATGAGCATCACCACATCTACCAGCTCCTCACTAACAAGCTCAATTCCCGATTCGGAAAGTAAGTCACACTGCGGCCAGCACAGGGCAGGCGTCTTCTGCTCAGGGCCAGCAGTGCAGAGCTGTGCACAAAACCGACCCCAGCCACAAGCACGATGAAAACGACAGCCACCACAGAACTCTTGAATGCTTTCTTAAATTTGTAATTCTTATGGGGAGCAGAAAACCTTTTTTCTAATGGTCAGAAGTTAACGCAGCGGTGTTTGGCCAGGGTTCACATTCAGGAAGAGGTGGCTTCTGGTCCCTTTTAAAGTTACAAGGCAGGCCTCCAACTTTATCCCCTCAGATAAATGTGACAGCTTCCTCCTTGCATTTGACTGGTTTTTAATAAATTTAAATAATTTGCTTCAGGGAGATGTCACGGGATAATCATGTTAGCGTATCATTTAGGAAATCTGCCACTGATATTCACAGAGCCTTCTTTTATACTTTTTTATACTTTTAGAATTTATTGAACAAGGAAAATACAAATGTAATGCCCCACGTGAAATTGTGGTTTGTCTGTCTGGCAGTCTCTAAAGTAGTTATATCCAGTAACCAACCAGTTGTCATGATTCCTTCTCTTGGAAATTTTTGTTTAAAGAATATAAACTCTTCTTTTGTTTTACTCTCCCTTTGCTATATGGGATTAAATCCTTTTTGTAGGCGTAGTCGCCCGGTGCCTCTCTAGGCAGTAGGCAGCACCGCTGAAGGCGGAACACATCACGGTAGAAAGCAAGTGAACCACTTACCAGATGACTGCTTTGTCTTGAGATGTGTTTTTGGCCACTACTAAAGATTGCTGGAATCCCATGTATCTGCCGATTGCTGTCAAACAACACGAGTCTGTTACTCTGCATTCCTCTTGAACTATTCATGTATCCTGTGCCTCGATATTTTTGATGTGATTGGGAATGTGAAACGCAGACGCCCTCTCAATCATACTTTAAAAATAAAGGTTATTTGGGAGCAGAACCACATTTCTGGACACAGCTTCTCATTTCTGTAGAAACTTACACCGTTTCTTTCCCAGCAGGGCGTTACTGTCTGTGCCGTTCCTCAGGTTTGCACTGTACAGGTGGCCAGGGAGTCAGGCCCACAGTTGGCTGAGTTCAGACCACAGTGGGTGCCTTTTAGATGCATCTTGGAAATCTTCATGTCTGTACAGCAACTAGCAGATGTAGAACATCCTGATGATCCTTTGGCCAGTGTTGTTCCTTATATGCAGATCGCAGGTCTCCAAGAAAATACAATTTATTGCTCCCCACATACTTTATTTGAATATTGGTTTGTTGGGTTTTTTTTCCCCCCAAGCAAACGTGTTGCTTTTTGCCACTAACCAAACTAACTTAAAGCAAAAGCAAAATTTTAGTGTTTGTTCAAACTTTGTAAGTATTGAAACTGCATGCACAGACGGTCTGGGATTTCTTCATGCATATTAGCAGTGCGTGTATTGAAAGAAGCATTCTCAGTTTTCATTGTTTCATGCTTGGTGTACCTTTGATCAAAATTTTGGGTTGCTGGAAAGGACAAAATTGGTTCCCTTGTGTTTTTGAAAGGTGGGTGACATGGGGAGCTGGGAGAAGGGAGGGGAGGAGGGTTTAAAGAAGGGTCTGAACCACAAACACAAGACACGCATGTTCTACATGAGTTTTCTAGGGCTGAGAAGATGGGAGCAGGAAGGAGGACTGGGTGCTGTATCCAAAGAGTATTGTCTTTTTACATATAGACAGGATGAGTGAGTTCTGCACAGCTATCACAAGAAGGCTGGGAGGCTCTTGGACCCAGATTCACCCCCCTGGGCTTCCAGTGCCACTTTGTCTCTATGTATGGTAGAGAAGGAGTTTCTAGAGGAACTGGACTCCTACGGTGGGCACCTCAGTTCA
>NW_010143964.1:53657-58212 GCF_000699245.1 Pterocles gutturalis
AGCCCTGTTGTGCTGGTTTTATTATAAGAATTGATCAGGAAAAGGTTTGTTTTTTTTTTTTGTAAGGAAATCACTAGCCTTTATCCTGGTGACAGAAGCTTTATTTTCTAATTTCAGTTCTCCCCAATTATGCTGATGTCTAAATCTTAAAAAACCAAATGGATATTGATTGAAACATGGTCGTCATCTTTCTCCGTGCAGATGGGTATTATTCCTGACAATTAAACCAAAAGTTAAAGAACAAGCCAAAAAACCTTGTCCTACAGAGCTTTACATAGAGTGCTCTGAAAAAGTGGGTAGGGGCTGTTCAGGGGAAATGGAAATGCAAAGCAGTGGTTGTAGGACTCCTTGGGATTCCTTTTCTGCAAATCTCCGTGCAGTGTGGACTGAAGGAGTGCAGTGCTGATCTGGAGCTGCTTTGGGAAGTCCAGACACGCAGGGACTCAGCATCTCGGTGACTAAACTGGTTGCACTGAGCACAATCTGAGGTGTTGGTACAAGTGCTGTACTTTATGCCATTGATGAGGGCACATTTGGGAACCTTTGTGTCTTTTTTTCCATCTGCTGGTAAAGCTGTGGCTTGAAACGTTTCATCCAAATTGGGAGCTGAGAAGTTCTTTTCAAACTCGATTCATTTCAAAGAAGCATGTAACCTTTCTTCCTTTTAGAATTAGAAGAATCTCCCTTAACTGTGAAGAGTGACATGGCTACTATTGTCAAGGTTATGCAGCTACCAGACTCAGGCCTGGAAATTCGGGACAGGATGTGGTTAAAAATTACCATCTCCAATGCAGTGATAGGTAAGCAGATCAAAGGAATGATGGGGGGAAAAAAAAACCTATGGCTTTTTGGAAATAGGCTGAAGAAACTGTCTGGATATAAACTTTTTTTCCTAGCAATCTGTGCAAGTTCAGCAGAGCACCAGTCCTTGCAATTCCAGTTCCAGGCAGCCACACAAGCTTAATGAAGCATCTTAATTACATTTAAAATTACCACAACCAGGCAGCCTTTGATTCTGACTGTCCTGTGACCTGAGCTATGCTAACATTTAGTCAGTCTAGCTTGTAGTTACTTTTTTTGCCGAGAAAGGGATTGGAACCCAGGTCTTTTGATGTCACATCTGCCTCTTGAGGGAGATGACTCTCCCAGTCACTTCTGTAAATCCCAAATCATTTTCATTACTGCAATTCAGAAGGGGTTGAACAGTGTAGCTGTAAATTTTTCTGTGTGCGTATTTGGTGTCACTAGTAATGTAGTGTGCAGCTGGATGCCAGTTAATTCTTTGCTTTCTCTGTGGATGTCTAATTTAGCAGTTAGGCAGAGTTGTGAAAATTTTTTAAATTAAAAAAAAATTTTTTAATTTTAAAATGTGAAAACATTTTAAACTCTTTGCAGCAAGATTGCTACGTGTTCATATTTGCGTTCAGTACCCGGCACAGTCGCTAGTGGTCTGTGTGATAATGTGAAGATGAAAAAACCAAAAAAGATCAATTTGGCCTGAATGATCCTGTGTCTCCTTTTCCTATTCTCATTTTAGGAGCAGATGTGGTTGACTGGCTTTACACACACGTGGAAGGCTTCAAAGACCGACGAGAGGCTAGAAAATACGCCAGCAGCATGTTAAAACATGGCTACCTCAGGCACACTGTGAACAAAATCACCTTCTCGGAACAGTGCTATTATGTCTTTGGAGACCTCTGTGGCAGTAAGTTCCCCATCCGTGAAGGGCAAAGCTGCGTGTGTGTTGCCTCTTCTGTGCTGGCGGGATGCACAGAGGAGAGTCCCGTAGGATTTCACGAGGGGGTGTTTCAGAACGGGCTGTTATTCGGAAACTGCATGTCAAGTGGTTGACACTTTCTGCTGCACCAAGCAAGTCAGATGCTAGATAAGAGCAGTCTTCACCTTTTCTCTCTTTTCCAGATATGGCTGCACTGAACCTTAACAATGGTTCTAGCGGAGCCTCGGATCAGGATACCATTGCTCCTCTTCCACATCCTGCTGCTCCCTGGCCGTTAGGCCAAGGATACCCATACCAGTATCCTCTGCCCCCTCCGTGTTTTCCACCAGCGTACCAAGACCCAAGCTTTAGCTACGGTAGCGGCAGCGCAGGGAGCCAGCAAAGTGAAGGTAAGATGGTTAATCTGGTATTTATTTCTACAGCTGTCATTAGCCTTAACCATTTGCTTGAGTTCCTTCGTACTGTCTGTGCTCCTGTCTTGTGGTTTGCACGCTACCTGCATGGATTTGGTGCGACCGCATGTGATCAGGACTGGTTGTAGATGTGACGGAGTGGGGTAGCCTTTCAGCTCTGTATTGAAACCACCAGCGGTGTTGTAACCGAGTCGGCAGAGCAGCATCCAACACACGCTGTTTGGATGAACACACTGTAGTTCTGTACCCCGTGCCAAATGCCAGTGGGGAACCAGAGCCAGGCTGTTTGTCACATCCCTGGTGCCACGGGCATCGGTACTTTTCTTAGCCCACAGCACCACCTGGTACACTGCTGCTTAGATAACGCTGATCACGCCAACATTGACGACTCGATTGTGCACCCTGTTCCAGCAGATGAACTGTTGCCCCCATTTGAGAGGTCAGAGCCATCGCCAGCAGCGGGGCTGCAGTTGCTCGATATTGCTAGAAATGAGGCCATTTCCTTGCTGATGGAACTGGGGTTAGAACCAAGGTGCTCCTGAGTTTCACTTCAATGCTCAGTACAAAAGGAAAATCACTCTCTTTGCTGCGTGAGGCAAGTGTGAGGTGGCCAGCCAGATGGTTTTACAGGGCTGAAACACTGCTCACAGGGAGGAGAGTCTCTCTTGACAGGGAAAAAAAGGTAATACTGCATGGATTAAAAACCTGACCTCCTCCTTTCCTGCCCTGGCATAATTCTGTGGTTCAATTTCAAACCTTAGTAAATACAAATTATGTATTTATTGGCTGTAGAGATTTTTTTTTTTTTTTAAATAACTTCCAGAGTGAGTTTTGCTTTTGGAAATGCTGCCGGTAAAAAAAGGGTGAAGATTCTGCATGTTTTTGTGGTGGGCATCCAGTCACTTGGATGTAACTTCTTCCTGTTTACCGCAGCCAGTTAGATTTTGCAAAATTGCCCAAAAGAATTTAATAAACCGAACTTGCTCACAAGATTTTAGCACTGTTGCTTCCCAACTTACCTCAAAATAAGAAGTGTCTGTGAGGAAGCTCACAGTGATACCCAGAGGTTTTAGAATTGCAAACTGATTGTGCTGCAAAAAATGTGATTTTTAAAAAAATTTTTTTTTTTTTTGGGAGCTGGTTCTGTGGGCAGTAGAGTATTAGATCTCTGCTGCTGGAATAGGAAAGGTACGGTATTTTATCCATGCGACCTGTGCTACTGGCTAAAGAGAGCCTTACGAAAGGTGCCAAAGTGTTTCATTCAGAAGGGTTTCACCACTTTCCTTGTTCTTCTTTTGGAAACTACACTTCTGTGTTGTTTCTTGTTTTGTAACTGTTATTCCCTTGTTTTGTTCTGAGCAAGCGTTAGACTGAAGGATTCATAGAGGAATGGCTGACTCTAGGGGATTGGTAAGCTCAAATGCCTCCATAATAACAACGAATTCACAGCATGATCATTTAGACTCTTGTGACCCAAATGTTTAGCTGTATTTTTTTTTTTTTCTTTTTAATTGTCTTGGACACTCAACCCGTCTCAATGCACAGTAGTCCAGTAGCGTGGCGTTAGCGTATCAACCTGTCTGACCCCGTGTCACTGTGCTGCAGCAGCTGCAGAGGGAATGGCATCAGGGACCTCGCTGTCAGCTCAGATGGGAAAATCCTGCCACCAGTCTCTTCACTGCTCTTTGTAAAATAACTAAATAAATAATCCCAGCTCCTAATTTATTAGTCTGATGTCATCCGTATGGATGCTCATTTAATGAGAGACACTTGAGCACTGTCCAGATGTCCCAGGCAGGTATGAAGAGCGCTGGAACCCCAGGTTGCACCGGTCACTGTCAATATAGAGGGGTGGGATCGAAACACGTCCCCGTTCTGGGAGGTGCTGGCTGTACAGATGGACAGAGGTCAGTCCTGTCACCAGTTTACAGTCTGAAGAGATGAAAGAAGATCACAAAGACAGTTACAATCAGATTGAACCTTGTTGGCTTGAGTCAAAACCCAAATGTCTGCTTCTTCCTCCCGTCGGCGGGCGGCCGCGGAGCAGGTGGCTGTCGGTCAGGAGTTCTGGGCTTAGCTGCTGCTTTCACTGTGCGAGCGCTAAGGTGTCTACGTGTACCTGTGCATGGCACAACCTCCTCAGCTGTGTTCTACCGATTCTCATTGCTAAATCCCATAAGCCACCAGCAGCACGTTCAGGCCTGGTTTTGTCATCGTTGTCACCGGTCATACCCGCATCGGTGGGGTTTGGGAGGAGCTGATGGGGGAGGCGGCCGTGGACCGGAGCTAATTCTGCTTTTCTCTGTGTCCGTTTCGCTCCTGGGCTTTAGGAAGCAAAAGCAGCGGCTCGAACCGAAGCAACAGCGAGAACAGCAGGAGAGCTCTTGGCAGAGAGAAGGACCGC
>NW_010143965.1:0-4789 GCF_000699245.1 Pterocles gutturalis
ATTTTAGCCAAAACACAAATACATAATAGTATATATATATATATATTTATTTGATGCACAGTGATCACCCTCTTTCCTGAGGGAACCTATGCACTGTTTGCACTACCTATGCAGCAGGCTCCAAAAGGCTCAATTTAATCCTAAACACTGGTCTAGAGAGAAAATAATCTGCAGGTTACACAGAAGCCTTTTAATTTCAGTGAGACGATTCAAGCCAAAATCCTTATGAAGACACAATAATCTATAGCATCAATAGCTGTTAGTGCTCTGAAGGCTACAGAACACACTGAGCTTTGATTTCGTGTCTCCCTTTTAGCTCACACTCTACCTTCATAACAAGAGTAAGGCCAAAGAGGAGTAACCTCCAGCGGCTCCTGCAGATCAGGAGCCTACAGCCATAGATTATTTTTATTAACATTTTCGCCTTTGAGAAAAAACCAACACACAGTGCTATCAGAATATTTATGTAATCAGATCCAACAAACAGCAAATAAAATGTCACATGATATTCCCACAGTATTAGCTACTGTCTGCACACGAGAGACTCAGCCATGGGGTTTCCCTCGGTCTGTTGAAGAAGGCTCTAGGTGTCTCTTGCTCTTTTGGGCTCCAGAGCAGCTCTGACCCCAGTAAGAGCTCTGTTCTGAATCAAGCAGAAGTTTTGCTGGTTGACACTGATCTTATACATTGCCAGTCTTACTTACCCCACCTCTACAGCAGCAGGCCTCAAGCATCTTCTCTTCTCTTCTCTACCACAATTTTTAAAAAGAAAGGAAATTAAAACTGTCTAAATGATAATCAAAGAAAGTATAAATAAAGTTTCCTTCCAGAGAGCACTAGAGGAACTGGTAAGGAAAGAGCACAAAATGTGAGCTATCTGAGCCCAAGGGCATTTAGCAAGAAACAAAGGGCAGCTGGGCTGGAACTCTGGGAGGGGACTGACCCCAGCTGACGCTTGTTCAGAAGATTTGATAATCCTCTAACAAGGACTTTTAGCCTCCACGTGCATACACACAGGTGCTGCTGCCAGAAGAAATGCAACTATAAGAAAAAAATACACAGGATAACTTTTTATATGTGAATTCATGTCAGCCTTTGGCACCTGATCATTAGTAGTAGTTCTTGGTACAAAGCAAAAATATTTGGCAGTTTGAAAAGTCTGCTCACATGTAATTATTGTGCTGGCATTCGCTACATTCAACAAGACTATGCAAAGACCTGCATGGTAATTTCTGATAAAAGACAGGCAGCTCCTCAAGCCACGGCTTTACGCTACTATGACAACACAGAAAGAACAAAGATGATTGCTTTATTTCCTACCACTACCCTAAAATTAAGCCTTTCCCCACTGACACTCATTTGGCTAACACCTCTGCTTTGATGAGCATATTGAAGTAAGTCTTTTTTTAGTTCCTCTTTAATCACCTCAGAGACTGCTGGAGTGAAACAGAAGTCAGACTTACAGTCAGTGATGAGCTGGCTGGAAAGAATATGTGATTGCCTTTGTAGAAGAGTCACATTATAAATTTCACACCAGCCCTCACTATTTTTAAACATTTTCATTTTATTTTCTTTCTTGCTCCATGCAAAAACCATTGCCTTAGTCAAACACCAATTGTTTTCTATTTATCCTTCTTTACTCCATGCTCATTCTTTTTTTAATTCACGTCACAAAATCTCCACCCTAAACCATGTCTTCACCTCAATAACTTTACAGTTTTTGAGATACTCAGCAAAAAAATGTGCACAGTTGTTTATTATATGCAAAGCCACTATCCCTCTGTAGCCTTTAAAACCACATAAAACTACATATTAGGAAGTTGCAATGTGAACCTAAGCATCTCAGGCTTCTGACTAAAATAGAAAATAATGTTCAACAAACGATTTTTTGAGCTCTATTAAGGACGATGTGCTGTTAGCACTTACAGGTATCTTGACTGAATCCTCTCAGTGTAATGACCAAACCATGCTCGCCAGCCACCAGTCTGCACTCCAGTTTGGCAGGATCAGCTCCGTGTGCTGGTTCGGACAGATTCAGAGGGAAGATGCTTACAAATGTGTCTAGAAGCACCACACTACATGAATGAAAAAGGACATTAGAGTGGAAATCAACACAGAAAACAAACATTCAAGTCAATTGTTCTAAGAGCATGAAGTTGTTCAGGCTAAGACCCTGAAACACCTCGTTAGCCATTACTTTTTTAATTCAGAGGATACACAGGGATGTCGTCTAGTTTTTTCTAGCACGAGACTTAGAAATTTGTATGCCAGAGGAAAAAGAAAAAAAAAAGGTATGAGCATATGATTACCTGCAGCATTCTCTAGAGTAGACAAGGATAACACCTCCCTTGAATAAAGAATTAATTTTCAAGGACTACATTAACTCTCAGTAAAAAGTGTTTGCTGTATATTAGAAATGCTAAAAAAATGTGTTAGAGGTAGCTGCAGAGAAGACATTCAGAAGATTCATAACTTTATCTGAATGGAAGCAGCCGTGATAAAGTCAAAACAGGCAAAAATGCACTGTATCACTTTAAGGACTCTTTCATGATGGTTAAAAATTGTGAAATGCCCCAGAGTATTAAAATCAAGCATTTCTGTTAAAAATTCAAACCTTATACTGTTAAGGCCTGGTGGAGACAGGCTTTTAAGGATAGTTCAAATAAATGATTCTCCCTTTCATGAAGCTCTTTAGTGATCTTACAAAAGAACTACCATCCAATTTTTTACAACAGTCTCGATCAAAGGCTAGCAGGCATGCTACATGGGGGGATGTAATATATTCAGAGTCACAAGCAAAAGACGATGTAACATACACACACGTCACTGCTGCTCTGTATCAGCTTCTTCCATGGCTACACACTAGAGATCTGTTTGTTGACCGTGCTGCCCACGGCTGATGGCCCGTCCCAGCAGAGGCTTTGACAGCTTTCTGTTCTAGCAGGTTATTCTGATTGCCATACAGGTTATAAGCTATTTTCATATTGAGCCAGCTGCACTAACACCTTGTATGCATTTCCTTTCTCCTGCAAAAATATGCCATCTCCAACTAACAAGACACAGAGAAAATTCAAAGAAAGAAAGGAAGTCTTTTATTAACATGCACTGGACATTTTAGTTGGTATTACTTTATCAAAGACTTCATTTTCTGTTGTGGTCCACAAGGCAGATTACTCCTCTGCAGACGTGGAAAGAAATCAGGTGGTAATGTACATCAGCTTGGGGGGGGGGGGGGAAAGACTGCTTCAATTCCACTATGCAAATACTTTTCCTCTAGATTGTTCTGCTTTTTCACAAACTTGAGTACTTTGAACTACATTTAAAACTAGAGAGAGCTTGGAATTGTAGTCACTTTGCATTAAGAAAATGGTGAAAAAAGCTTTCATGTTTATTCAGTTTGTAAATTGCTCAAGACTGGTGTAATGTCTTTATCTGTTTCCATTATCTTGATAGATACTAGTACTACCCCTCTATCTTAAAAGCAATAAAAAGCCTCTAAAACAATAACAGAAAATCCTCTTACAGTATATACATGCTACATCAAAAAGCTTCTCAATAAGAACTAAAGTGTCATCCTATAGAACATCATTATACTAATAATGGAAATATAATTTCATTTGGTATTGTGTCTCTGTGATTCCAGGTAGTATTTTCTGAGTACACAGATAAAATATGAAGGTTTGAGGAGACAGAATGGTTGCAAAGTTTTGGGTTGGGGTTTCTGACTCTTTTGGTTTGGTTTTGTTTAACTACTACCAGTCTTGCAAGCCCCAAACCGGTTCCCTCCTCCCAGATGCTTTCCCTCCTGAGATGCCCTCATATTTCCTTTGTTAGATCTCTACTAGAAATCAGGGGCTTTTATTAAAAAAAAAAAAGAAGAATAAAGAAAAAAGAAGAAAAGAAGAAGAAATAGACTGAGTTGCTAGAAAGGCTTTCCATTCTTGGAGCAGCTTCAGGTTGAGAAGTTAGGTGCGAGGGAAACAGTAAGAATGCCAAGACTAGGTCACTATCTTCTGCTGACACAAAATTCATTTTGAGAGACATGATGCAATTCACTCCTATAAGGAAAGATACCAGAGTGGGAAACTCTTCAAGCTCTTGCACAGTAAACAAAACATAAAAAAAAATCCATGGCATATAGGCTAGCACAGCCAGACATTCAAGTTTCTATAACCCAAATAAAACACAGGTGTAATCATACACAGGCACCTCTGATATACCAGACTGCATGAAAAAGTACCCAGCTGGAGCTGGGTTGACTTGGGACAGGTGAAATTAGGAGGAAAAAACAAAAGAGGAAAAAAAAAAAAGCAAGAAAAAAAGAACTTCAGCTTCAGCAGAAATAACGCAGTTTTACTGGACCACGGAATCCGAGGTACCCACTAAGAATATGACCTTTTCTCCAGCACTGAAATAACAAAGCCATGAACTCAAGTAGTGATAAACCAACTCCAACTCCACAAAATCAATTTATGTGAGATAAAAGATCAAAAGACATGGCCTTTTCTTTACTATTAAATAAACCTAATCCATTCTACTGAAGTCTTCTTTTTGAATGTAAGTTATTGCCTGACCTTTCTTACTCCACTGCAGGATGGAAAGTGATTGGGACAGCATTCAAACTCTTCTGTTCTTCCTAAATCTGAGTTTTGTGTCAGCACGGAAGGGAAAACGTGCACACCTGTCCTAATCTCAGCAGAGGAGCTTCTGTCGGTACCGTCAGAGATCTGTAACATCTCCCTCAAAGTTGGGTCAAGGACCAGGCACACGAGCAAGCCACAAAGGCTGG
>NW_010143965.1:4809-12130 GCF_000699245.1 Pterocles gutturalis
TGGAGGCCAACAGCAGTGAAGGCTGGGTTATGGCTGGCCACCCGAACCAGCCCTGCGCCTCCTCAGGATCCTGCAACACACAAGGATCGGTTCATGGCCTGGACAATGAAGGTCATTAAAACCGAGATATGTTTATGGGATTTTACATCTCTTATGTCAATACTGAGATATCAGACCTAATACTGATACCATGTGGTATGCTATTCTCAAAGAATCAAAGCACAAAATAGATTTTCTGAAATGATCCTTTTCTGTGGTATTACCATGAGATGAGGTCTTGATCATTTATTGGATTCTCTACACAAACTGTTTTATAAACAGCATGAAATCAAAATATAATGTAAATGTCTGATAATTACATAATTAATGATAGTCTAAACATCATGTTACCTGTAATTTTTCTCTTGTGGGGGCAGTGCCCAAGTAATGTTCAACAGATGGATGTTGCTGACTGGGATAGCTGCAAAATAGGTTTATTCATTGAAAATAGAAATATGTTGTTATTTTGAATCCTTTTAATCCCAAAAGCCATCTGTGGGCAAGATATTTTATTTGATGTAGAAAAAAACACATGCTTATGTGCTTGTGTATGTGGAAACACACAGAAATCGACGTTAACTCATTAAGCTGCCATCCACCACTCTGTTAAACCCTTGTCAATAAGGTACTGCTTACGCACCATCCCCATGGTTCACCGGGACAGACTTACAGTCACAGTAATCCTGACTGACTGGAAATCAAGAATAATTTTCTGTGAGAGAGTCAGATCACTTTATTACGAGATCTACACACAGAGAAATATCTCCCTCAATTCTAGAAGGGGATTAGTTTCTTACACTCAGTATCATCATTTTCATCTCGGTTTGGGTTTCCATTCTCCTATTTTATTTTTTATCACTGAAAAAAAATGCCAGTGACATGAAACAGAACCAATCGGATGGCTCCAAGGGGCAGGAGAGCAGTTATGCACAACAAAGTTAGACTCTTGGAAAAGAAGACCAAGAACTCTTTGAGATCAGGGGAAGTGGACAGAAGAACAGCAGGAGTGAGAATTCTATCTCCTAGCTGTAAAATAACCGTGCTCAAAACCCAGAACCTGAAATGATATGCCCCCATGCAGTATGGAAGGGACAGTCTTCTGCCAAAAGACATTGAGAAGGTGGAGGGAATAAATACCAGTATACTTACAGCTGAAGAATACAGAGCATTAGTGAGCAACGATGCACACGAGAGCCTACGACACGGGTAACTTCAGGGCCCACCCATCTATTGCTCCTAAGAGCTGTGAGACCCCTGAACAAAAATCACAGGTGCTGTGAAAGGGGACGCTTACCGGTAAAGCAGTCTCTTCTGGGATAAAGAAGAAAACCATTGCCATGGTAACCCTGAATGAATTCAGCACATCACCTGCACATAAAGTCTATCTGGAAGGGCTCTCCTGAAAGTTGAGGGTTTAAAGATGATCCCTGCTTCTTGCTAGGGATCCCTGAAAATTATATAAAGGCTTTTTAAAAAAAAAGGATTGCACGGGAAATGGATCCTTTTGCATCCACCAGATCAAAGCCTGCTCAAAAGTACAATTATCTATGTAAAAGGAAAGCAATATATTTTTATTGACATAAATTTTCACATGGATGTAGAGATAGCAGGGGACAAGTAAGACCTGGAAGTTTTCTGTGAGAAGACAGGAGTTGGATTTCCTGACCTACTAGACCAGTGTCCTTCTTTACAGAATAAGGGAAAATCAAAGAACCAAATATCAGAATCAAACATATTAGAAGAATATAAGTTGTTTAGAGAGATGACAAGCATGAGAAAAAAAAATGAAATGCAAAACCAATTAAAAAGTATGTAGAAACATAGGTAAGAATGTCAGAAATACATAAAATTCAATTCAGCTTCTTGTCAAAGCGTAACAGAGAACACAAGGTCCACTCAGAGCAGCATAAGCATGTCTCCAGGGCAAAATTTAAAAGTTCCTGTTATATATGCACTGCTCCAGATCTCTCACCCCTGTAAAGTTTGTGAAATTCTGGTGTGCCAGAACGCTCTGTCAGATGATCAAAACTTGGATTTGGTAAACCATTTCAAATAGAAGAAAAAAAAAAATCAGCACAATGTTTATTGAAGACAAAGCAAGGCCACATGGAAGCAAGGAAGAGCTGCTTAGTAGCCCAGGTCTGAAGCATCATCCTGAGCAGCTCGACACAACTAAGATGTCCTTTCAAGGGACATGGAGCAGAAGCTGAGCATTCCAATTAAAGAGGTAAAATGTTCAACACTCCTTTGATTATTTCCACAGACATAAAGCCCTTTTCTAGACATAATCCACCCCTATAGGAAAGTCATGGGCTAAAGGTTAAACACCTTTGCTCCCTTCCACTTGGGGAACCATCAAAGAGTTTGGCAGATTTGTCTAAACAAAATCAGCTTCCACAGAAATACATGAAAGAATACAGCACTTGGCTGATTTCTAAATGAGGAGCTTGAAATATGCAGTGATGCAAGAGTCCTCTTTCTTACAGAATACCAACGTTTTGGGGGAACTGAACCGAACAGATTGATATGGGGGCCAACATTTCAAATGAGAAAGTAAATTACATTATAAACTTGCATTTGCCAGAAAAGCAATCTATAAAAAAAGCAGAGGATTAAAATCAACAAAAATCAAAAAGCTTCATTAAAATTCACAAAAAGATGCACATGAGAGCTAGCTGATCTTGTCTGAGGACAGGGGGATGAACTCGGTATCTCCTGACAGTCCCTTCCAGTCCTCTTTTTCATTAATTGCCATTCATCTTTCTCTTTTTCAGACACACCTCAGAGTCCATGCTACGCTTAGGATTTTTTTCTCCTAATACATATGGCAATACACCGCATTTTTGTTCACTTAGTCATCTTTAGCAAGTATTGCCTTGTGAGGAAGGCTGTGCATTTGCAAGGGATGTCTGTCAGTCAATAGCTGCCAACAGCAGCTCAGCCCAGCAGGGAAAACCTCACCTCGGAGAGAACAGGTCATTTTACTGGGCACTAAAGCAGTAGATGTTACTTCTTACAGAGCTGTATTTTTAACCAAGTAGATAAAACTTATCCACATCATGATTCCAAGACGCAAACCAGGATGTCTAAGTAGCATATTACAATGTATAGCTCAGTATTAACACAGAAATCCACAGCCAGCCTGTCCCTAAAGGTCACAACAAACTGCCAGCTCAGCTATATTTTGATACTAATTATCTTTCACACAATGCAGAGGCACACAAATTAACATTCTTCAAAACTAGAATAAAATTCTCTTGCCTGCAACTAAAGTAACAGAGGTATTGCAGGGATCTACATGTAAAGTCAAGACCTACACCATGGAACACACTAAATGCTATCAAATACATTTTTAATAGACATTTTATGACTTTAACAACTTCCAAAGATTACATTGTCTTAATTTAGTCCGTGAAAGTAGTTCCTTTGATAAGGTAATCAATAAGAATTAAAGCCTCTGTAGATACAAGGAAAAGCAACTGCACAAAATTCTGCATGTTTAGAACGTAGTTTCACACCTTAGGACACGAAAAATATCAGAAAAGAACCTGACTTATTTGGAATCTGTGTAAAAAAATGTCACTGAATTCTCCAAAGTGTTCAACATTTCTAGTGAAGAGAAAAAAATAGGAGAAACACAACTATTTCAATGGCATGAGCAGGTTTTCAGGAAAAATACAAAAAATTCATACATCTTGCAACCTTAAAACTGGGTTAAATTATGGATCCAAAGTAGGTTGAGCTTTCTGCTGGCTTTTA
The DNA here is from genome assembly GCF_000699245.1 of Pterocles gutturalis. Taxonomy (NCBI): domain Eukaryota; kingdom Metazoa; phylum Chordata; class Aves; order Pterocliformes; family Pteroclidae; genus Pterocles; species Pterocles gutturalis. Next base: position 8,608 of record NW_010143965.1, read on the forward strand.
CTGACATAAGGTAAAAAACAAAACAAAACAACAAACCAATATTCACAGCATGTTTATCTGATTTCTCCCCTTTCACCAAGTCCCATAGATACCTGCTCCCCATAGGTCAGGCATGAAAATCATGTAAACTTTGCTCTTCTTAAAACAACAACAACAAACCCCCAAACCTTACAAACCAATATCAGTCTGAAGATGTGATATGCACATTGTTATGCTACAGTCCTTCTGTCCTATCTGAAATAATAATACTAAAAACATGTATTTGAGACATTTTCTTCAGAGACAGAACAATTACTGTTTGTATATGCTTTTAAGCAGAATGAAAAGAACTATAATCCACGTTTCTGTCTTTCACAAATACAATCTTAAACCAATGCATTCAGGCGCAGCATGCCTTTGGATTATAAACGTGTCAAGATAACCCAAACACACTGCAGCAGCAACACACTATCTATTGTAATGCCATCAAACGTGACATTTATTTTAAGAAGAAAAAAACCCTAATACGCACACAGCAAAAAACATTTTTATCTCACCCATAACATATATTCATCATAAAATATGTTAGAATTGGCATAGAGAACTCAAAGACAGTTGACACCTCCCAGATGAATTTAAATGCAGGTTTTGAGGATAACTCCTATTCCAGTCTGATCTTCCTTACAACACAGTAATTTAAACAACAATGCATTAAACACTCATATTCCTGAAAACGTTTATAAAACAATTTTGCCAACTACAGTAAAGTCATTCTCTCACAAAGAACCCTCTGAACTTGAAGTCAAACCAGACAGTACTTGAGGAATATACAAAGTTCACACTTGGTATTACAACCAAATTCATTTAATGAGCAGGGTAATACTTCTGCCAAAAATCCTTCAATATATGATATGAATGTTACTTTTTTTAGGCTCATGTTTTAATTTCTTTGCACTGTCTGTGAATGTTAGGAAAGCAATTCTTTACCTATTTCTGGATCAGCAAGACTCTGCTGCTGAGGGGCCAACTTACAGATATTTTGTAGAATGGAAATTGATAAAGAAAGCAGAATGCAACTGTGAACATTCAAGCCCAACCATATGAAAAACAATTAATCCTTTTTCACATTTATATACTACTACCAAGAGTCTGCCTAAACCTGTGAAACTAAAGTTTTTAACCATTTATTTTAATTATAAACAGTCCTTTGAGATTCCAAAATAACACACTCTCTTGGATTAATACACTTTGGATACTATTTACAGCCAGTTAAACTGTGAGAGGACTGGAGAAAAACTCAAAAATTTTACAAGGAAGGTGGCATAACTGACAGAGGTTATGACAGACAGGCAGGTTTATTGTGATAGGAAAGATACAGGGACCTTTGATTCAACAGCCCAAGCTTCTAAGCCCAGCAGGACAAACATGACATTGTCTCAGTCATTCAGACAGAACTCACCCCAGAAAAACTTTCTCATCAGATGCCCAGGTCTGGCGAGGCTTCCTAGCCGTAGCTCCCATCGGTCTGCATCAGAGGCTTTGCTAGCTGGTACTCTGTTAGCTTAAAGAACCAGAACTGTATTAAGTGATCAGTTTCAAGACAATATTCCTACAAAAGGACAGTAACATTGAAAGAAAGGTTCACACCGTACATGGAGCAGCACTGAAAGTGCTTTATACTGGACAGACGGAACAGCAATGAACCACATCAACTTGCTAGAAGTGGACAGACAGCAACCGAATAAGGCAATATAACCACATTACATCTTTTTTACATGGAAAAACTCAGGAAGAAGAATTGGAATAAAATGACATTTAAGTGTTTGATCCTTAAATGCCGTGAGAGACTGCAACTCCAATTTACTTTGAACAGGGAAGGACTCCCAACATTGCCTGCACAAGCCTCTTCTTATGAGCACACTTTGGACAAATACGCAGAACAGGCTAAGTACTAACTTTAATTCATAGAAGGGGAGGTCTTTCTTACTATAACTGCTCCAGTGGGAATACGGCACCCAAAGAGACTGAATGTTAGGAAGCTGTAAACCAGAGGAGTCTATGAGGCTTACAGGAAGTCATTTAATTGGATTAGTATAACATCAGCCTTTATTAAACAGGAGAGAGTCAGTACATGAAACTTAAAAAAAAAAAAACAACACAACAGTTTATTTAGTGAACATCTTTAACCTAATGTTATTTCAGCTTGACAAATTTCTATCTAAAGTGCTTCTCTGGAGTTTAATTAAAAATGAACCATAATTCTGATTTTCTAACGTTATTTCAGCTTGACAAATTTCTATCTGAAGTGCTTCTCTGGAGTTTAACTAAAAATGAACCATAATTCTGATTTTCTAATTGAAAAAGCTCTTAACTTCACAAGATGTCTTCACTTTTGTAATAGCATCTGGCAGAACTCTGCAGATGTCATCCTATTAATTTCTAACTACAGGTAAGGATTAAATTTACTCCAAGTGAACACAGTACAACATAGCGTGTCATCTGCCACATCACACAGAACAATCAAACGAAACAATACACAGTACTTCAGTGAAGCCCTAAAGTATATCCAAAGTAGCAACTTAACCCTAATTTATGAGTGCCTAAACATTAATATTCATCCAGAAAATTACTGTATTGCTTCTCATTTTAATAATTAATGTTAAAAGAAATCAATCACTAATCCCAACATTTTTTGGTTTTCACTATACTAGTGAAAGCTTAGAGTTCCTACATAGCCAGAAGAGGAATGCAGATCACAAAACATACAGGGCTCCTGAAAAACAAACTACAGCCAAATCTGACCTATCGATGGGGGGTTTAGCCAGCTTACCTGTGAATGATGTCCAGGTGTGGACACCTAGGGCTTTCCTCCACACAGACTTAACAGAGATCAAAAGGTTTGACTGGTTACACAATACCATACCAAAGACTATGTTATTTCTGTGGACAGATTACATCTGGAAGCAGTTCAGCTATTTCCAGTTAAGAACAGCAAACACTGCCAGTCTCACCCTGGCTGTAACTCTGAAGTGAGCAGTGAGCTCCGTTAGCCCTCCACTAACTGCCTACACCTGGGATGTGACACTGCCTACACCTGGGACGTGACGCAGCACCACCTGAATGAAATCGAGCTCATCAGTGTAAAATCCATTGTCAGCAGTACCACGGTACAAGCTGTCCTCCCTCATTCAGCGTCCTCCATAAACTGTTCCTTCTAGTGATCAGCACAAGAAATACCGATTTCTAAATTTTTCTTTCAGAAGGATCTGACAAAAGGGCATGTCTCCGGCTGTTTCTCTCAGCAGCTCCCCAAAGGGCAGATATCACCACCAGTCCGTTTATTTCCCAACTTCAGCCCCCGTGAGGAGGCTCGCTCCCCAGGCCGGTGCGGGTGAGGAGGCGGCACAGGCTGCGCTGGCCGTGTGGGGACAACCCCAGCCCGGAGCGGCTCGGCCGGGCTCCTGCCTTCCTCCGGGGGGGACAGCTGTTCACCTCTGAGCTCCTAACAAAGCCTGCCTGCACCGCCTTCTTCTTGTCTAAGCAT
>NW_010143966.1:0-25548 GCF_000699245.1 Pterocles gutturalis
TCATTCTATGATTCTATGATTCTATGGCATCATATGGTCTGGAATATCCCTCTGGTAAGCTGGGGTCAGCTGTCCTGTCCATGTCCCCTTCCAACTTCTTGTGCACCCCAGCCCACTCACTGGCAGGGCAGCATGAGAAACAGAAAAGGCCTGATGCTATGTGAGCACCACCCGGCAATAACTGAGACATCCCTGAGTTATTGACGTTGTTTTGGTCACAAATCCAAGACATAGCACCATGCTAGCTTCTATGACGAAAATTAACCCAGCCAAAACTGGTACAGTAGTGAAGGTGTTACTTTCATCTGCACTTGTGGTTTGTAGCCCTCCAGAAAGAGTTCAAACTGTACTGCGTTTCATCAGGAGCCTACCAACCTTTCTCAGACCAGATAGCAGTGTGTCCGAGTTAAAAGTATCATATGTTGCAGGGAGATGAAAATAAATATTTCCTTTGACAGTCAAAGGTTGTTAGTGCCCATGTAGTAATTTCAGTGCTGTGCACTGCCCTGGATTAGTATCAGCAACAGGAAAAGAACGTTATATCTTTTAGGTTGGGTTTCTTCATGTTGCTCAACCTGTCAAAGAATGGAGAGAAGACTCCTTCTCTGATTTTGTTTCTGCTGTTTTGATCAAGAATAGCAAATGTTTCTTGTTACTGTGTTTCACAAGCTGTAACAGGACAGGTTTTCAAGTGTTGTCTTGCTTCCACAAAATCTTCAAGTATAGGTTCTCAGGTCTTTGCATTTATTTATTTTTTTAATTTTTGTATTAGAAATGATCTTACATTTTTTCCTTTAAAATTGTACTTTAAAAAGGATTTGCAGCATAGGAAGATGTCATAGTACAATTAAAAGTCCAAACATAAAGGTCCTGATGAAAGTGCAGGAGAGCACTAATATGATGTTTGTTTCTTTCAGAAGGAAATTATACATGTCTGGTTTGTGCAGGATAGTGCAGTGTAGAGACTTGACCTGTTGCTGACTCATTCAGATCTGAACTGAAGTGCTCTCATGATGCGGGGAAATCCCCTATAGTGGTTGGTTTGAAGACACTATAGGCAGCTCCAATTAATCATCTTTCAAAATATGACCCTTTCTGGTGATGGCACTAGCTGCGATGGTGGTAGTGTGAGCATCATTGCACCATACTTCACTATACAGAGGTAGGCATGCCCAAAGGCAACAATTATATCGATTACTTGAAATAAATAAAAGGAATCACTAGCAAATGAAAATGTGAACACCACTAGCACTGACATAGGTGGAAATAGAATGCGTTATGAAAACAAAAGATTGTGTAAGTTTATTTTAAAATACCTTCAAAGTAATTTGCAATGCTATACAAGTAAAATAATTGTTGAACTGTCAGTGTTCTGCAACTTAGAAATTTGAACTCAAACTTCCTTTGTGTCCTATAAAAGTTGTAATACCTAAAAGCATTGTAAATAAAAGCTGAAAGAAGTGGTGAATTATTATGAAGTAATTCTAGTAGAACATTTTTGTGGCGGATCCAGTTCAACAGATCTTTACCTTGTAAAGATGCACTACATAAAGGTGCTATTGAAGACTTAGCTATATTGCACATTACTACTTCGTGTTAGACAATGACAAATGCTCTTGCAAATTAGAGTAAAAGTTTACACATCTGAGGCTCTGAACTGATGGTAAGTGGCTATGCCAGTATCAACTTTCATCACCTCTCTCTTCTTCCTAGGTTCTTGTTTCTAGAAACTGATTTCACTTCAAAAATCCTGTAAAAGAGGGGAAAAATAAGGGACAAAGTCACCTTGGCCTAGTATTGCCACTGAGTGCTTTGTTTTGTCAAATTGTGTCCTGAGTTAGAGATCTCTAAATTGCCTTAGATATTTGTAAACTTATTATGCATTTCAGTTCAATGAGTTACTAGGACTTCATCAAAATGTTTAGTTGTAACATTGGCAAAATACAACTGTGTTTAAAACATGCTATGATAAATATTTTAGTTTTAATGCTTATATACATTGCCATGTATTTTATTTAAACATATCATTACCTTTGGGGAGGCGTTATGCAAATATATTCTTATTTGATTGAAAAATATGGATTATCTGGTAGTTCTGGTTTTATTTTGTAAAACATTTGGGAGTAGGAGGGTTGTATATGCATCTTACTCTAAAATTGCTAGTGACAAATGATTTGAAGAAAAAGATACTTTAATCATGTGTAGGAAGCAAGTCACAAGTTAGAGCTCAGACCAATAACTTAAGTTCAGTTTGAAAGCAGTAGGAAATCGATGCACAGGGGACCGAAAGTGCGTGGACTACTGAATTCTCCACTTCATGGTTTCTGAATTACTCTAAGGGGCAGCCTATGTACAGATTGTGTTGCAGTATATCCAGTCTTGTGACAAAGATGCGTAACATGATTATCAAGGACCATGTCAAGTGGATGTGTATCTTCCAGTAGGTAAAACCATTCCTCAACTTTGCTACAAGTTAAGCTTCAGTACAGGCATGAAACTGTGGACACAATTTAGAGATGGTTGTCAACTCTAGAGTAATTGCACTTGGAATTATTTTCAATGTAGTTCTTAAAAAGCTTCAAAAGTGGAAGTGAATTTGTTTATGAAAACCAGTCTTTTATCAGATAGTCTTGAACAGATCTCAAGGGCTGTCATATTTATGTCTGGAGGACCTCTTCTGGATCAGACAACATTCCACTATTCCTTCAAAATGTTTGCAATTGCTGGAGATAAAGTTCAGCACTCTCTTGCATTATCTGTTTAAAGAGGAACCTGTTACTTTAGTGGGGAGTGTCCTTCGTGATTTAAAAGGAAGACGTCTCAAAACTTTTACATGCTCTGTAGTTAGGGATTTTATGTAGTATCTGCCCTGGAAATAGGGATCCTGCAAACAGAGAGTTCCTAATGCTAGAATAGCCTCCTGGTTTTATTTCTCCCTAGCACTAAGCACATTGTGAGTTCTTTGTGTTCAGTCCTTCAGGAGTTATGTAGTGACCTGAGCGAGGAACCTTAGAGTCAGAAGCAGTCCAGCTCCAGGGAATACTGTTCTAAGGTTTTGGTCGGTAGCTAAGGTCCCTAAATGCTCTGAGTCCCCAGAGCTAGGATGGTCTTGAGGGCAGAGCAGCTGCCAATGTTGTTAGTTCCAGAGAAGGCTTCCAAACATACCAGACCTCTGAAGCTAAAATTCCCAGTCACGTGGATCTGGGACTGAGAGTCTTTAAGGACTCATGTGGGGCCTGCTCTGTAGGAGACTCATGTCTTGGGTCTGGAGCAGTGAGCCTGCAAGCCCTGCTCTCAGATGACTCACAGAGCTGTTGGGCTCCTGGTGAGGAGCTCCTACTCTGGTACCGGTAGCACAGGGACGGTCTGAGAGTGGACTCCCGGGAACCACAGATGCCTGGAGTTCCTACAGCTGTTCAGTGACATTCACATCCTTGTCAGCATCTTCATTACTACTGAACATAATTTTCACGTATGAACACTGAAGACATTTCAGCTGCACTGTTTTAGCATGTCTGTATGTAACTCAGAGTTTCTGGTTAGTGAGAAGTTTTGAGAATGTCTATCAGTGGGACTTAGATTGAAGCCAGATTTCTTCCCATAGAAGGGAAATCCCGATTCTCAGCCTGTTCTGTTTCTTACAAATTGATTGTTACAGAAGTTTGCTCATAGTTGTGAACAGGCCAGAACTTTCACTGGAATCATATTTGAAGACTCAGTCATTGTCAGAGTTCATGTGGTGTTTACATTTTTATGCAGAAAGTGAAAGAAAAGTTTGTGTCTTTTTTAATCTTAAAGAAGGAACTAGAATATATGAAACTGTTAGTGCTTCGTATTTGATACCTGTATGCAGAGTCATTGCTGGAAAAAAACTTGTGTCCTTCCTTCCTTGTCCCCCTGCCTCTCCCCAAAGGATAACTTCTGTAACTCTGTAATCTAAGAAAAACAAAAGGGAAGTAAAAAGAGGGGTCTGAGGATGGAGCAGACCGCAAACATTTAGTATCAGTATCCTTTTCACTTTAGCATCTTTCAAAGCTGTTCAGGTCTGATGCCACTTTCTTAAGTGATATAAATCAGACTACATCCTTAATCACTTTTGTTTAATCTTCCAGGTAAAGCTCACTCAGAACTTGTTAAATAGACAATGACAATTTTTGGCCAAGAACAGAAGGAAGCTGATTTGTTATGAACGCAGAGGCAAAATGTATTGATCTTAAGAAAACCTGCTTCATTCATCCCTCAGTATTCAGAGATTACCCTTTTTCTGTAAGAAGACTTTGCCAGCAGCAAAACAGGAGCAGAGTCTCTGTGGCTTTTCCCACTACTGTTTCTAGTACCCATTGCACAAGGCTTATTGTTACGATATCGGGGAAATTCCAGGATCCCTGAAGCTGGCTGACAGCTATAGGTCAGAGTCACGGGCAACAACGAGCTTTATGTGCACAAATTTAGCTGGTCTGTGTGTGTTTAGACCTAAAGGTTAAGACCATCTAGAGTGGGAGATAAAGGTTATGCACTGTAGGAGAGGAAAGCAAATAGATAATGTGGCCTGAGGCAACGGTGTGAGTCAGGAAACTACTGCTACTCTATTGGCTTCAGGACATAGGTCAGGAAGACCAGGAACAAGTGCAGGTCACCTGATTAGGGGCAGAATCAAGAGTGACATGGCAGGAGGCACAGATCAGTGCTGAGATGGCAGAAAGGAGGAGAAAGATTTGGGAGATCAGCTGTAGCCTAGGGACACCTGGTTCATCTGGAGCTGGCTACAGTGGTTGTCTCTGTGATCTGGCAGAGGGACAAGGTCCTGCAGTCCGTCTCCTGGACCTGTCACTGTCTGGTCAGGCTTGGTTGCAGCCAGGGTGGTCACAGCAAGGGTAGTAGGAGAAAGACTTAAGGAGGATCCTTGCCAACATTAATTTAAAAAAAACTTCCTTTAATCCAACATGTTTAATACATTGTAGGCACAAAGAATTAAGCTGTACCAGCACAGCTTGTCTCATTCTTACAGTCCTCTTTCTGGGTTCACTAATGTACATTACTGCAAGATGAAAAGATACATAATTGATCCAGGCAGTAGGTTGAAGTTAACTAGCTTAAGTAATCTAAGTTAAAAAAAAAAAAAAATCATCTGTAAAATTGCTCCTTTGGACAGAACAGGTATCATACTCATGGTACAGGAGGTACATGTTCATGTGGGTCTGGATTTCCTAACCAGTGTATGGAGCTAAACAGTTACAGCTAAACAGAAATGAGTTTCAAATGGTTTTGTATAGATTTTAATTCCAATAACATTATATGGCAGTTTGGTACACTGATGAACCTTTAACTTGTGTAGCTGAGTCTCTGCTTACAGACATATTTTTGTTGGTAGCAGTTGTTTCCAATGGCAGAAAAGAGTTTAAATTCATATAATTAGTCTGATTGTGCTGTTAGATCTTTGTTGTGAGGAAGGGAATGAAGGACATAGTGATGTTTGTGGATGAAGGCTGAGAGAGCAGTTTGTGTGGTGATGTTAGTTTTAAAATCAAACTTCTTATTTTTTTTATGAAGACTAAGTAGTCTTCAGAAAAAATGGAATGGGATCTAAGTACAGATAGTTAATCCCTGAACTGCTTATTATTGTTTATTATTTTAAAGGTCTGAACATTTGTTTGAATGGGCCTTGTAGAAGTAGTGTCCATGGGAACTTTTAAAGTGTAGAATGGAACTTTTTTGGTATGTTTTTGTTAGCATGTCAATCATAAGCAAAAACCCCCAAGGACCTCAAGCCTCAAGATGACTCAAGAGTCATCTCTAAAGATTCCCTTGAAGTTTTGTTTCTAGGAAACAAGTTAGAAGAAAAAATTAACTTTTGTAGAATAATTCATTTTTATTTCTGTCCAGACACATTTTTAATTAAATTCTAAAATATACAGTCCAGCTTGCTTTGTAGATTCAAGAACAGTCTGATTTTTTTCTTTAGGTTTTCAGATATTTGCTTTTATAGTTAGTGGAAAATTATTTAGTATTGACCCTATAATGATGAGACATGTTTAATCTGGTAGTTTATTTAGTGTTTTTTGTAGGGAGATAGCATTAATAAAATTGATATTTATAAATAAAATGAATTTTTAAATTTGATACTGTATTCCCATGAGGGTCCTTATATTATCATATTTAACATGAATTATTCAGAAATCTAAGTGTACTAGTCTTCAGCTGGAGGTTGGAAACAACACTAAATTGTCATTCTTCCAATTAAGAAAGAATATGCTGGTATTGTCAATGAAAAAATAATGGTGCTTTGGCCGAGTTCCATGATCTTTCTTCCAGTAGAGGTTTTTCAGACAAGACGTATGTTCACCGTATAAACAAAGTGACTCTGAGTGTACTGCTCACATTCCAGTTCTGCACAGATCACTCTCTCAGACTTCCTGGGGAAATGGAGAAAGGTTTCTTGTGGCAGTGCATTGTTTTTCAGTCTTGTTTACTCCAGGAAATTTCATAACTAACTTTTCACTGATGTAGTCCTGCTGCTTGTAAAAGTGATGTAAACTGTGTGTAGACAAGGCTAAGGTTAGAATGACGAAAAGAAGTGATAAAAATGCCAGAGCCTGATATTAATGGCTGCTGGGATCAAGGCATAGTTTTGGTGTCTATGTGGTTTGCTAACATAGATGCAACCTGAAAGGCTATGCTGTCTTTTTAAGTCCCTCTATTTGTGATTTTTTTAAACATAATCACAATACTGGGAGCCTTGGGGAGGTTTTGTTCTCCTTTGCCTCTCAAAGAAACTTTTTTGGATTGTTGCCTAAGTCATAGCCCTTTGTCCCATTAAAGCTAATGCTATTGCCTTTTATTAGAGACTCTAGTGCAGAGTGCACAATAGCTGTAAAGGTAGGGCATTTGCTAATAAAGAAACCCATGTCACGGTTTTTGTAATGCTTCAGCTGAAGTTTCCTAAAACAAAACTAACTCCGTTTATTGCTTTTGGCCTGTTTAAACAACACTGATATAAATATAACTCGTACAAAAGCTTGGGTGTAGGCTAACTTATTTCTTAATATATTTAAAGACAAAAATCCAGCAGAATTTAAATCGCTCTTGTTTATAACTCTGCTGTCAAAATCAAATGCTTTTAGTCTTAGCAGGATGTATGCTTGTCCTTAATTTCTAAACTTCCTTCCATTCCGATCCCAGTGTTTCAGCTTTTATCTGAGAAGGTGGGTAACCTGACCTTTCAGTGAGCCAGCCAAATGCATGTCTTCTTCATGGCTTACACAAGGCATGTCAGTTACGCATTTTGCCACAGTTTGTAGCTTTAAACTGAGCAGCTGTTGCCTGACTGTTAGTTTGGACAAGTGCAGCGTGCAGACTTTCTGTGGTATTGGGAGTACCTGCTCTTCTGGCATTTTAGGAGGAATCTAAGATTCAATGGAAGACACGTTTGCTGGTAAGGTTTGCATTTCTATGGCCCAGAGTACATGGTTCTGGTTATATCTAAAAAAGTGACAGTTTCATTTCCAGAGATAGAAGTAAATTGGGTAGGGGGTTTCTAGTCCAATGCTGGATCTGTAATGTCTGCATTTAATAGCAGTGCTTTAAGGACACTTAAAGCTGTTGCTAGGTGGAAAATGAAGTAGGGATTTAATATAAGCAATAGGAATTGAAAGACCTCTCCCAGTCTTAAGTGTGTGTTTTGTATTTCAACTTGTTCAAAATGGAATGTAATATAAATATTTATAAGTAATTTAGGTATACTTTGCATTTATTCGGTACATATTGCAACTATTTTGATATCAAATTATGTTGTGGGACTTTCCTTTGTTTCTTATTCTACAAAAAGAAGTGACTGTTATGAAAAAAGCTGTGCAAAATATGAATGTCAGATATAATACAAGTAGTAGAACCAGATAATTACTTTCTTCCCTAAACTTTACAAATTACTGAAATGTTACAAGTTAGTAACATACTTTTGAATGTAAATCCACTTCTGCTTTTTTTCTTTAGCAAGCTTTGTTCTTGGCTCTTCAGTATACAAGTTTATAACTTGTAACCAGTTTGTGTTTTGTGGATGCTTAAACCAGTTTATTTTTTTCCCTTTCTGAATGGCATGAGTGCATAGCAGCATGTAAAAGAAAGGTCTTGCTACTGATCGGTCATAAAGAAACACCTATATTTACATTTTTTTAAAACTGTTATGTGTAACTTGAATAAATGTTCATAAAATTTTACTCTGTGAAAGGAATGTCTTTTATTTGCAAATCCTCCTATTTCTGTAATCTGGCTGTTCGCTAAAGGCTATGACAAACATTCACCATTCAAAGAGATAGTATCCCATTGCAACAGAAGGATTGTATTGGTTGTCAACACCTTTATTTTCACCTCAGTGATTTAGAGAGCACAGGAGAAAAAAAAAAAGCCCTGATATCAAGTGTATCTGTATTAATTGCATAATAATGGTGGTTTTAATCCCTTTATTCCGTCAGAGATAACCAATCTGAGATACCTAGTAGGATTACAACAAATGGAGGGAAGATGTCAGTTTATTTCATAAGTGTTAATATTATAAATTCAGCTCACACTCTGCCTTTGATAAGCTGATTTCTGATGTTTTTAGCTTTGATTTGGGGTAGAATGACACAAGCATTTTCTAGAAAATAAGCTGATATGAGAATTTTTGTTAGTGCATAGTTTGTTTAGTTTTTATTTAAGGGGCTTCATATTGACATAGTTTTCTAATGCTTAAGTATTTGCTTTGTAAATAGTTGTTATGTATAAAAATGCATTACTACACATTTTAATAGTTCTGAAATAAGTCAATTACCACTGAGATTTATCAAGCATAAATTAAAAATATTTTGCCTACAAAATACCAAACAACAATAAAAGAACTAGAAATACAATTTTATGCTAAAAGTACCTTTAGTTGCTTCTTGTGATTAATTTTAAGGGCTTTGCACAATTGTAGAGCCATTAAATATTTTTGTCCTTCACTTCCAATGGACTTGGTAGAACGGATTTCATACACATTTTCAGTTTTCTTTATGAAGTGTTCAGATTTTCTAGAAAGCAGATAGATCTGATGCTGTTCCATTAGGTCCCCTCTCTCCTTCCCCCTAATCAGCATTTCAAGTTCTGTTTCCTCTGATATTTTGGAGTAAAGCACAGATACATACCTTTTGACTTAATCATGTTGCCACAGGTGGAAGTGGCGTCTTTTTCTTTGGAGGGGAAAAGAAATCTCAGTCTGGAAAAACTACAGTTTTGAATGCCTTTTAATATGCTACTGTTAGATTTGGTGAAGATTTGATCTGAAGTTGTTCACCTGTATTTGCTTGTTCAGAATTAAGTTGCAAAGCTCTGCAAAGAAATTGAACAAGGATTTCTTTAATATGGATAGTTCCTTACAAAAGTGAAGTAGTTACTGAAGTATCATAAATATGTATGACCTTTTCTAAAAATTCTTATAAGATTTATTTCAAATAAATTGTTCTTCTACTGAGTTTCCAGTAGTTTCACATTGGATTTCAGAAGAATTCATATTGGAAACATTGTTAGTCTTTGGGCTCTGATCCTGAAAAATACCTGTACCTAAAGCCATTAAACTACATAGGGGGTTTTTTGGCTGTGCTTTGTTTTGTAGAATACTTGTAGGTAATACTACCATTTTGTACTACCTCCAGGTATGTAACTGCAGCCACTGGAACCATACTGAGACTTCTGCAAATCTCAGAAGGGCAAAATATGCTGAACGTCCAACTTTGTTTTCGTGTAGTCAACCATCTTGAGCTGCACAAGGTCATGGTAGAATTTGTAGGTTAAAGACTTGATAGAGCTTTTTAGATATCTTTCAAATGTCATTTTTATCAATGAGTAAATTAAACAGGAATAGTGTTAACAAAAACCACAATAAAGAATTATGGCATTAATAATTCAAGCTAAGAAACCAGTACAGTAACTAATTTGAACTTAAAAAAAGATCAAAAAATGGTTAGTGTGGTCAGAAAATAATGCTTTTGCCATATTGGCCAAGAAGAGTTACATCACACTAGTTAGTTCTGGGTTTATCTCAGTGTAGGCACTTTCTTGACTGAGAAAATCTAGTTAATATTTTATGAACTTATTTGTGGTGTCATACATTAAGGCACGATGAAATAGGGGGTTTTATTATTTAGGCTTAATAATGTCTTAAATTTGAGAGAGAAAATGAACGTTAAATGTAGAATTTTCTAGATTTTAGATCATAATATGCTGTTCGGTAACTGCTATAAAGTGGAAGGGATCAAATTAAATCACATAATTCTTGTCTACCTCATAGATAAAGGATTTGTGAATGTAAAACCTCCTAAATGCTGTCAACAAAACCATTCAAATATGTGCATGGGTCACAAAAGAGGAAGAGGTGCTGGATTCAGGTACTCCTCTTGAAGATGGTGGTAGGAGTTTGGCTACAAGCTTAGTGTTTGGGAGGAAAAAAACTTCATTAATTTTCTATAACCATATATAGTGTGAATTGCTTTTAAAAAAAAAGACATCAGGGAAAAATGAAGATATATTTAAAACTCCTGTATGCAGAGGTACAACTAGAACTGTGTCTATAACTAGGATTTCTGTTGGCTCCCAAAACCAAAAAAATACTAGACTTTTGTTGGCATTTAACATGCTCACTTTTGCAAAAATATGTTATTTTTTATAAAACATAATTGCTTTCTTTGCATTTTCCATAAGCCATGTAAAAAGCCTGACAATGGTAGGTTTACATTTACATTTTATTTGACTTACAGCAGACTCTTGCAGACTACGCTTCTGCTTATTTGCTTTCTCTCTCATATGATTGAAAGTTAACTGCAAGCACGTTGGGTGTCCCAAACAAAACAAAACCCCAATATTTGCATAGTTTGGAAACTCACTGAGTTTTTTAAAAAGGCAAACAAAATTGCTCTTGTTCCATTACTTTTGGCTGCCACAATGAATGGAAGTTACAGCTGCTTGTTTGATGGCAGAATATGGTTAGTATTATAATAATTTACTTCTCTGTAATAGCTACAATAACAAAATTGATGGAGTCATGAAAGTAACAGTTTTCTGATTCTATTGGGCAGAAAATTACATAAGTTTTGCATCAGTGTGGGAGGACTGGTGAGAAACAGCCTGCAAAAAAGCACTTGTTGGTTACGGTGGGTCACAAGCTGTCTGTTGGTTAAGCATGCCATGTTGGGGTATTATGTTTGCTGTTTAGTGGGAGGCAGAAGTAAATCAGTTGTATGTAAAAGCTGTGCAGTAGTCCTCTCAGTCTTGTAATTGCTGACTGCCCAGCTTTGAGGACTTTCTATAGAGAAAAGTTCAGGAGATACATGATAACCTTCAGATAGATAATAATTACTGTAAGGAGAAAATAAGCAGATGTGCTTTATGTCTACTGGGAGTGGGACAAAAAATGGATCTGAACAGCCAACATCTCACTGTAGGTATTGTGATAGAAGGGGTATTTGACGGAGGAGGGGTCCAGTCAAGTTGAAGGACTTCTTTTAAACGTCACTTGAAGAAAATGGGCACAGATGGTGATGGCTGGCCTAATTAGCAGTGCAAAGGCAGCAAAGGTGGTGAGAAAAGAGAAGCGACTGAATACAGAGGGACTAATTTCAGAAAGATCTTACAGGAAAGGGAAATCTTGAGAGGCAACAAAAAAAGTTTAGTGATTGCATGGATGATGGCATATCAAATCAGAGGACGCCGCAGAGCTATCATCCACATGCACAGCTCTTTCAGTGGTCAGTGACACTCAGAAAGGGGGGTGACTTATTTCTAGTTTGAGTTTGTCTGTCATCAAGGACCGTTTGTTCTTCTTACACCTTTTTTATTTCTGCTGGATTAAAGCTTTTAAAAACTGACATATTTTGGAGATGCTTACATATGTACTACAGTAAAGTCACCTCTCAATTCTCACTTTATTGAACTAAAGTTAAGCATTTCTGATCTAAATCTCTCCATTCAGGTCTCACTGTTCAATCCTGGAATAATTTTATAGCTCTCTTTTGCACTCTCTGAGGTTTGTCTGTGTCTTTAAAAACATTGAAAAGATACTGCATTATTGGTATCACCAGTGATTTACTTGGGAGGACCCGTTTTTGCCACCTCCTCCTTCTAAAAACTCATAGAAAACATTTTTTTTTTTAGTGTCCCTTCAGAGACGTTGCCTTTGGGAAAGCAGAACTCCATTCCGTACACAGGATTGGTATTTCTTGTGTCTAGAATACTTGTATTTCTAATAGATCTAAAATTTGTACACTGACATGGCTACTTTTTGCTTCACTGCTAAAGTGATACTTAGTAGTTCGCAAGGTAAAATGCTAAACTGCCATTAACAATCCTGGAGTCATTTGGGTTGGAGGGGACCATGACGGTCATTTAGTCCAACTCTGCTCCAAGCAAGGCTGACGTATTTTATTTTCCTAGTCGCTTTGTTTTCTTACTGTGTGAACATTGTTGACAAAGTTGGCCCTAATTCCGTTTTATTCCTTAACCCCAGTACGGGTGGCAGTGGCATCACAAGGAAGGGAAAGGAGGAGAGCTGTTAATTTTTACTACGTACTTTTAGAGGAGGAATTAGTTGCATTTGAAATCTTCAGATTAAAGGAGAGATCTTAAAATCTGAGGAAGTAATCTCAGAAGGTACTAATTCTGAGTTTGGTTTTGGATAGCAAAATCATTATTTTAGAAAGTTTTCAAGTTAGAAAAGGACTGCAAACGCCTTTTCCAGTATAATCTGCTAAAGCTAATGACAAAGACACAATTCATTAAAAAATCTTGTGACTGTTTAGAAGGGCTTTTGTGTAGTAAGTGCATTAATCCTGTGAAAATCAAATGGGAGTAAATACTTTCATTTTTACAACAATGTCAGTAGTTAAAACAGTATAATACATATAGCTATGCTCTGTTTGCTTGAACACAATCTTGTGTAACCGTATCTTTGTTCATTAAGCTTACACTAATTCTCAACTGACATGAATTAAAGAAAAACAGTTAGAAAAGAATTGCTTATAGCAGGATTTAGTCTAGCAGAACTATAGCAGTTCAATAGTGAGGCCGTAAAAAAGCTTGCATGGAAAAATAAGTATGTAAAGAATTTATATTTGATGTAGGAAGAAGAAAATTATATTGAGGCAAGTTGTGGATGTTGAAATCTTTATAGTGAAGTTTAGGTTGATTTAATAGTTTGTGTAGTCTATTGTTTTACTTCTTTCGGCTTCTAGACATACCTGCCCTCTTCTCTGCAGTTTGCTGTATTCCACTAATCCTGCTGTGGGTTAAACTCCTGAGTCATTGAAGCGATTTCAGTTCTAATGCTAAATCACACAGGCTCCTCTGCTTTGTAATTTAAGTACATCTGAAAGAAAGAAACAAAATATTTTCAGTTTTGACTTCTTGGCAGTTCTTGTTATTCTGCTGAGTGCTTTTCATTACGCTCCATAATATTTTTGCTGTCTCAGGAATATAGATTCTTTCTTGCACTTCACAGTTTTATTAGGCACACCAGCATTTCCACGGAGATAGGTGCATGATTTAGAACAGCTTTTGAGGGCATCAGTGTATTTCAGCAAGGCAGTTTACTGGTTTATTTGTTTTGTGTCTGTTGGCCTTCTTAAATCATGACTATTGGAATAAACTGAATTGAGAGAGCTAGTAGAAACAGAATAGAAATTTTGTAAGACGAATAAGCTATTAAGAAGTGAGGGGAAAAAAAGGCAATGTGTCTAACTGCTAGATCATATTAAGAAATCGTTATTAAGCTTATTTTTAAACATTCAAACCACTGAATATGAACCATGGACATTCAAACCAAATGGTATTATGAAATAAAATATTAGAATTTTATAAAAACTAACATTTTACTGGGCAAAACATTTATTTGTTTTTTAGTTAGTTGTTTAGAATACTAATTATTTCACCTGGAAAAGCATTTTGAATGTATGCTGACAGCTTTAATTTTATACAGAATACAGGTAATAATTTTACAAATAGAGAAATTCTTCTGGTCGGTTATATAACCACAAAGAATAGTACATTTTCTTAATGTTTGCTGTGTTTCCATTTCTAGACTTCTTGGCTGTACTGTCAAGAAAAGTGTTTGGTTTGATGAATTCTCTTTTCTTTTATATTTGGACATGTTGAACATGTTGCTAAAACGTGTGTGCAAATGTTGCCTTTAACCTGACAAGTAACTACCTCTGTGAGTTACATGTTAACCCAGCTAAACCGCTTCTTATATGTAATTTTACAATTTACACTAAATTTTTGGTTGCCCTCAGTAAATTCCATGGATACGTGGTAACTCACGTGGCCATGTCTGTACTGCCCAGCAGTCGTGGCTCTCATGGGAGTGGTGAGGTCGCCCTAGGTGGCTAGATCATTCAGTCATTGGTATAGCCACTGAAATTAAGTGACCTTGCATTTCATGTGTTCTACATGTCAATGGAAGGACTTGGATCATATTGACTTGGGTTTTGCTGAATTTTATTACTCTTTTTCCTATTGAAATGCCTCCCAGCATCCTTTAGACTGGGCTCTTGGCACAATTCTTGTGATTGCAGAAACTTTGCTAAGAATAGCTGGGCAAGAGCAATACTTTCTTAGAAGAAATACTGGCATGCTATAATAATTATATAACATCACAAACATGACTTACTGTGATGGGAAGTGGTAAAATAATGTTAATCTTTTATAAAAATAGTATATGAATTTCCTTTAGCTCCCTATCATCCTCCTCATGGGAAAAATGAGCTGGTTAAGGATGCCTGTTGTTATAACCCTTTTGAAAGTTTTCTGGAATTGGTGTAATTAGATGTTTGCATTAAAAGATACCTCTTAAAATTACCTTTTAAATTTTTAAATTGCATTTTAAAATGAGGAATAGCTTCTTTCATTTAGTTTTGTAAACTCACTATGCAGTCCTTTTCTTTACTCAGTAGATTTTGCTATGGTATTTGATCTTCAGCAAATAGGTATTGTACCACACTGGAAACTTGTATTCAAATTGCGATTTAGGAAAAAATATGAGACTAGGGGTAACTAAGAGGATTGTTCCTGTTCTAGGTGAGAGATTGATTTTGCTTTTCCCAAGTTAGAGGGGAAAGCAGTCTACACAAGAAAAGAGCTTAATTACTTCCCTTCTAAAACAATGCTGTGTCAAAAATTATATTTTATTCATCTGTAGCTACAGGCTTTCCTTTTCTCAGGCTGGGTTCCTGGCTTATAGTTTAACCTTACATAGAAAAAAATAAGTTGACATCTTTTGTATGTTTACAGTAACTTAGTTTTAACAGATACCATATATTCACCAGTGAGCTTGGAGAAAAGACTACGTCTGGAGGAAGAGAAAAAGGACATACACTAATCCACCCCAAACTAAACAATAAACATGCATTAGGAAAGCTGCCTGCACTTTTCCTGCACTGCGCCCTTTGCATGTTGTGTATTGTAGTTTTGTACCTGAGATACTCTCCAGGTGTCTTTGGCTACCTGCATTGTCAGACACTCTTAGAGGTTCCCACAGCTTTCAGCTAGTGTGCATCTCCAACTGCTTGTTTCTTTGGTATTGCATAATGTATGTGAAAGAAACGTTAGGTGACTGTGATATTTTTTAAAGTTTCTTTTAAAGTATTTGTAAAGTAACAAACATCTTGAGCTGAGAGCACTCGTAGAACTTAGCCCATGATATCGTATTTCTCGGAGAAAAACTAATTTCTAGCTCTTTGTCTTCAATTCAGATCCTTTTTTATTGTTTTTATTATGCCTCTTCATCGCAACCAATAAATGTTGAAGACATTTATCAGTTGTTAAAACCCTTTTTAAGCTGAAGTAGTTTTATACTGTCTCCAGGTATAGTCCTTTAAAACATAAATGCTTAACTCGATGAGACTGTGCCAGTATAGTCCAACATTGCTTTTATGGTAGTTCATAAATGTGACTGCATTAATATGAGCTTTGAAGATAGTCCATATTTGATTCCAATGACAAGAAAGAAATGTAAATGATATATAGAATAGTTCAAAATAGTTCAGTTGGAAGGGACCTACAATAATCATCTAGTCCAACTGCAACAGCTAACCTTAATTTCTTTAAATATAAGAGATTGTGCCTTTGTTTATCTAGGAATATGAGTAAGGATTACAGCAAGGACAGGGGCTCTGATTTTACTTTTGTGGTTTTGGGCACTTTAAATAGGGGACAAACAAAATAATATTTTGAATGCGTAAACCAAACCTGGGGTAGCAGCGCTGGGTATCTGGGAGCAGAGGTAGACAGGACACTGTAGGGCATCTGAGAAGAGCCATGCATCTGCTGCACAGCTTTCCCAGTAGCTATTGTGGCTGCAGGCAGGTTACTGACTGGGACATTGTCAGTTAATAGTGTATTAATTTTCACATCGTAAACGTCCCCTTCTCTTTTTGACCAGTTCTGGTGAATACACTTTTAGTATGTCTTAAAATACCTGTATGCCATTTCTTTAGTAATGAAGTGCAAGTGCCAAATCGTTGTGATTTGAGAGAATTATCCTTGCCCTTCATACTGTTGTGAAACCCATCAATTTATTTCCAGTTCATCATTCATTTTTGGCATATATTTTAAACACACATGTCCTTGGTTCATTCATTTATTCTTGTATTAGAGAGTCTTTTCATATTTCCCTCTACATGGGGAATTTTGAACTTGGAAGTAGAATTGCTGCAGTGTAATAACTATTTCGTTATAGAATTCGTATAGAATTCACTATTCTTATTAACGCTGTTAAGTATCTTTCTAAATTCTGGTACTTTCTATAACAGCACTTTGAAAGGCCGTATTGTTCTTTGTAGGTTCTTCCTGGTGTACGCTGCTGACAAGAATAACATGTTTATTTGGCTGATGCCTTGGTACATCATGCTACCTTCTCTGTTACATCTTAGCACATTTCTTTGTGTATGTTAAATTTACACTTTTGTTTAAATACAGATAAATTTCCTGGGTTTTATTTTTGTTTGAAATAAAAAAAACTCAGCTATCAAGTTAAATTATATCTGATACAATAATTCTCCCATTCACAAAATGTTCTCATCATCAGGGAATTTCAGAGCATGCAGTAGATGGAGTAACAGAACCCTCACCAAAGCAAAGTGGCAAAGGTGTAGATTGAAGGGTTTCTGATACAGTTATGCAGATAAGAAGGTGAATTTGTATTATTGAAGTGTAATACCAAAAAAGTGAACTAAGTCCCATAGCAGAGCACAGAAAGCTATTTTGAACACAAGTGCATGATCAACAGTATTGGCTGTTAGTATTTCTGTTCTTGGTCTTTTTTCTGTGAAGTAATTATGTAGGGGACAGATCTCAAACGAACCGGTGTTATGGTCAGATTCCATTTAGTTAACTGCTGAAAGCAGGCCAGAATGATGAAGCCTCTGAATTGATCAAACATTTTTCAAGTGTATTTTGTTCCTTTAAAATTCTTTCACTGCTAAGCTTCAGGGCTTAAATTGGGAACATTTAATCAAGTGTTGTTGTTTTTACTGGATGTGACTTGGATTAATTTTGTTCCAATAATCAGTAAGAATAACAACCAAAATACTTATGCAGCAGATTTGCCTCCTTTGGTTTATGTGGAAAATCTGTTAGCATCTTTCATGGGACAGCGTTGTCTTTTATATGAAGATTCAAAAGGCAAGAATGTTTAATCATAAGGACAGTACACCTATCACATGTTACTTAATTCTCATGTTAGTCCTTGACATGATTATACCTAAAATTAATTTCTCAGATTGGCATTTAGTCTTCGTCTTGTACCACTAACTGCAATGGAAGTTTTAGTATTTGCTTCACTTGATATGATGCTGAAACCATAGTGAACATTCTTACTGGTTTTACCTTAAAGAACTATATTTAATGATTGTTTTCCACAGTGAAACAATTTTCATTAAAATAGTTCTTTGAAAAAAATCTGCAGTGTTTGGATAACATTCCTCTTTCCCACCTATCCTTGAAGGGTCTCTTGTCATGCACAATCTGGCCTTCAGGGTGACACCAAAGTAAGGAAGATGGTGTTTGTTACAAAATGCATTTCTGAGGATCTTAAAGCCAAAAGTGCAATTTGCGTTTGTGGTAATTATTAAAAGTTGTGCAGTGAGGAGCAAACTGCAGCAGATCCCTTACTAAATGCAGGGATTGCTGATGTGGAAGACCAGTGCCCTCCGGCTAGAAAGGAATGCTTCGAGGCTGAGACTCTGAAATGTTGAAAATGTCTGTTGTTGCAGTTTTGCAGTTATTTACATTATGAATGGTATAATTTCCTGCCTCTACAGTTTGTATAGTCTTTCAAATGTAAAAAGCACCTAACAAAAAAATAAAATATGAAAAATCGAGATTATGAGCCTCCACTTTAATGGGTACTTAACTTCATATACATATTATTTTTAACATCTTTGTCGTTCACAGGTGTATATGTATTGTCAAATTACATTTTTGTTTAACTTTTTTCCTATTTTCCCTGATTCATAAAAGTTGTTTTATTCTTAAAACTGAGAAATGACTTAATTTCTACTTTATGTAAACGAAATAAAATAAAATCAATTAGATTTTTGATCCATCTTGATAAAAATGATCCAATATTGGAACCTGATCTGAGATTCTTCCACTCTAATTAACTACTGGATATTTCTCTATTGCAGAGTTAACTCAAAGTTGTATGTGTTTTAATTTAATTTTTTCTGACAGTGCACATGAACTCCTGCTTTGATTTTGGAAGTGTTTTGTATCAATTTTTGTTGATGAGGTTAAAGCTTGGGTTCTGCTTTAGCTCAGGCAGTAACTTGTTCATTTTGGAGTGAGAACTGTACAGTTCTTTTTCTAGAACACTCTTTTCTTCCAAAGTCAACTCATAAATCTTACCTTTTGACCATTTCTTTCTTAAGTACTGGAATTTTTCTGGTAATTTATATATACATTTTTTTAGTATTTGAACTTAACATTCCATGTGCTATGCTGTATTTCTATCCAGTATTTTAAAAGGTCTGGAATACAGATGCTATGTAGAGAATCCTCCTACTGGTGTGTTGCTCAAGTGAAGACTCTGGTAGACTACTGCTGTAGCAGGCTTTAGGAGAAGGATTTTTGATATGTATGTGAAAGTGGAGTATTTCTGAAAACATATTCAGGACATTGGCAGGGGAAGAGATTCATTAGATTATATTTAATTGCAGGAAAATAATGAAACACCTGAAAACCGTTCAACAGCAAGCGTGGTGGTGTCATACTAAAATCTTTGTAGCCTATCCACATAGCTGTTACACTGCGATATAAAGGTACAGATTTACAAGTCACCCCTTATTTCCCTTTATTCCTTCACCCAGCTTTCATGATGATAGTTGCCTCTGAAGCAATAAAATCTTGAGTCTGCTCTTGCACTGTGCAGGGCTACCGCAAGACAGATGGCGTGTTGGTATCAAACAGCTTTTGAGATATAATTTTCAACCAGCTGATCGGATACTCACTGTCTATCTACCAAATTTATAATTAAACCTTCTGGCAGGTGTTCTGAAATCAGGATATAGTTTCATGAACTATAGCAATAGCTGAAGGTCCCCTAAAATAGCAGGGCCCGGGTGGCCTGTTGCCAACATGTAGACTGGAAGCAGTGAGGCTGCTTTCTGACTGAACATGTAGATGGTGGATCTCTTCCATTGACTTTTGGCAATGCTCATTGCTGAGCATTAATGTCTATGAATTCATCTTATGTTCTGACAAACCTTGCATGACATGAGATGTCCTTCACAGCTGAGGTATCCATTTGCTACCACGGCAGCCTCGTTTGTTAGGGCACTGCCTTCAAAGCCTATTATTTCAGGTGCAGCAGAAATCTTTGTTGGCTGGGGTTAACCCAGAATATCACACTGATTCTTACACAGATATTCTGGTCAGATATTGCTAGTCATCGTGTGTCTGCATGAGGATGCAGTCCCAGCTCTTTGCTAGTTGCCCTGAAATGGAAAGGAATCAGGAAATCAGCATCCAATGGGACAAATTTTGTTCTGAGATCGGCTACTGTTTTTGCAGAGTTGAAATTGCTGTTAACACTGCTTCTATATCCATCTGTTTTTCCAAAGAGAATACAGCCAGAAGAAAAAGCAACGGATCACTTTATTCTGGGCAGATCTGTGATTTGTTTCTATCAGCTGTACCCAGTACCAGCCAAACTGCATACAGAGCAGGAAATGGTTGGTTAACTGTGTTGACAGTATATGGTAATTCAGAGATGAGCAGCCAAATTCTTCTTTTGTGTGCTGCAAAATATTTCCGTGAATGACTCAGGCTAGTGGAGTGGTAAAAGCCCTGGGATACACTGCCAGAAATCTGAGCAGCTATGTAGATGTAATCACACAGGGCAGTGTGCAGCTATACGCTGGGCGTGATGGGAGGCAGGCATGGCAGTCTCAGGTGTGGTGAAATCATGGTGATACTTAAATTTCTTCCATCTGTTATGTCAGTGCTCATGTATATAGTTTACAACCAAGATCTGAGTACAGCCACAAACAGAGTTTAAATGGGTTTTCAAGTTCATAGTAATGGGTAGGAACTTCTGAAAAATGTAAGGATTGCTATGTAATTGTTAAATTAAAGTTAATATATTAATAAATCCTTCATGTTGATCTTCTTTTAACACAGCTGTAAAATCTGAATTAGTGTTTCGCTGTGCATAGGTTTTACCCCGTGAGAGTGTCTATCCACAACTTCTGTGGTAAAAAAAAATAGATAATTTTTTCCACATCTCAACTGTCCTGACAACTATGTAATTTGTTTAGTCAACTTAAATTTGTTTCAGTTCAGAAGTGATATAAGCAGGTTGTATCTCTAGCTACACAGTACTTTTTCTGTTTTCTCTGGGATTTCATTTGGCTGATGCTATAATTACAAGAAATGAAAAAGAGAGCACAGTTCAGAGTGTGGTTTTCGAAACTGAACCTTTGCCATTTCCTAAAGCAAGATGTGATTTTTAGGAGTAAGTGGTGGTTGTTACAAGTGCTCCATATCTTTCTGTTTGCTGAATTCTACTATGCCAGTCAGTTAATCAGTCAGGATTTTGTGGTATATAGTTATAATTTAATTCAATTATATCTCAAAATGATTGCTGCCTTTTTTTTTAAATCCTCTCCAGAGGTTTCATAACTCTATTTAACAATAACATCTTAGCCTTGATAGAAATCTATGTGTGTTATAGTTTCGTAGTGATCTATTTCCAGAAAAATTCCCTTCTGCAGATGATATCTACGTTTTTTTCCCTTTGTACTGTAGAAACTATTGTTCTTTTCACCTGGCTCATTGTGATGACTTGCTGCTGCTCTGTCAGAAAAGATCACCTTCTACATTGTCTTGCTATTACCATGGTCAAATTAAACTCAAAGCAGGTATTCTCAAACTAGCTGTGAAGTTTGCTGTTTCTATTCCAAACTTGAAAAATATCTTGTGCCCCCAGAGTGTGTCTGTAATGTTACTTGGTCTAATAAAGTATTATTTTCCATACAAAGCTTGGCTAAATTAATCTTCTTTTTTTCAAGTCATCATCTGGGAATCTTCCTTTGCTCAGAGTATTATCTTCTGCTTACTAATGCTCAGGTCATACTTAACTCCAATTTTATTTAGTGCAAGGACCCTGTAGCTCCAAAGCTCCCCTGCTAATAATTTACAATGCATGCGGGTATGCAGTTTTAAGAGGTAGCTCTTACTGCTAGATTTAGAGATATGGAAAGAGAGCATCTTCATCTTCTGCTTCTTTGATTACATGACTCATAAGTAAATTTGAAGAAGAAATGGGATCTATTTATTTCAGTGTTTTCTACAGTGAAATTAAACTTTGATACTAGAGTGAGTTGTTTGCAGTCAAAATTGATAGTGGTAAATTCATGCTCATTAAAAGAGAGAGAGATGTTTTTATTTGTACAGAAGAGGAACAGGAAATTAACAAAAGCTTATTGGTTTGGTTATTATGGTACTGAGATATGTCGCATCCAAGGCAAAACAGTGCTATCCCAGTTATGCTGATCTGTATCTGAAGCTGGTGTTAATTAAACTCTCATAGAGTATGTAACTGTCTCCTGTTGGGGGGAGTTTTTCATTGTATTTTTCATCTTTTTTGAACAGAACACTTCTGTATTATATGCATTGACAGCTGTTTACCTGATTTCATTTTTTTTTCCCATGGTCTGCTGTTATTTTCTTACTGTAAACATAATCCTTATGTTCCTTTAAAGCATAGCAATGGTTTGAATGATGCCTGTAGCATGGCTTGTTAAAAAGGCTTCTATTATAATCCATTTAATGCAGTACCTTCTAATGCCAGGTAATAAAAATAATCCCCTAAGTTTTTTGTGTGATTTCAGTCACAGTAGTATAATTTCATGGAAGTAAAGTCTGTTATCAAAAAAGCAACTGAATTATAAGATGTTGTAATAGGTGGAATCACTACTTTTATTCTTACAGCTATTGAATCTGTTTTCTGCTTTAGAACACAGTTTTTCATATCACGAGATCTTCCCCCAGTAGCCTTCTGGAGACTGAGCATTTTTTTAGTGTTTGTATTTCACTTTACTGCATTCAAACTGCTGGTTTTTGAATGTGTGGAGAGAATACCATTTTTTCCTCAAAGTGTAGAAAGAAGAGGAAGTGACAAATCCTGTTATCTCATTTGTCAATTAATCAAAATTTGTTGAAAGTTATCTTTTTGGCAGGTGTAGCCTTTTGAGATTCTGCTAATTTAAAAAATATGGTGTCTTTTCCCTGGGTATACTCCCATATGCGTTGTACATTCATATAAGTATCAAATGTAAGAGTTACTGTGTTTGAGTTTGGGTTGAAGCAATTCTGTACCACTGTCCTTACTTGGTCACAATTCACATGGAAAGTGATGTGATTTTATCAAAGTACAGATTGCATAGTTGGCAACTGTAATTTTACGCAGGATTAGCACTTTTCACATTGGTGTGATTACAGTTGGGGCTGTATTTCTTTTCCTTCTGTGTTTGTATGAATTCCACTTACTTTGCTCAAACCCAGTCCTGAATTTCTGCTTAGAGAAAACTCATGGCAGCAGCCCAACATTTATATCGTATTAATAAATTATCTGTGTGCATGTTGAAATACAATTTAATAAACACGCACCTTTTAATTTTAGCTTTATAAGAAATGTGATAAACATACAGATAATTTTGCTTTTATTATTAAGACATATCACGTGTCACATAAATTCTGTGTTTAGTAGAACATACCAATGTGGAAGAATTCTGTGAATGATTACAGATAATTAACGCTAGCCTTCTAGCAGTATATTTTCATGGTTTTATTTATAAAAGTTTCTTTTCATTTTTCTTTAAAGTGACCTCCCTGCTTTTCATATTTAAAAAATGCTGAATCAATCTCTTGCTAATATAGCAAACACAAACATAATATGGTTCAATAGACAAAAACACCAGAAAAAAGCCCGTTTTTCAAGTCTGTCTTGATACTTTTTGATGTTTACACACACAGAAATGCACAGGTTTTATATACTTACATACTTGAAATTTACTTTTCAGTATAGCTTTTATAGAGCCTATATACAAGATGTATGCAAATTCTAAGCTTTATAGTAATAAAGGCTGAGTTAATCTGAAGTTAATCTGTTAATAGAAGAGCTCCTTACTAAGCCTTGAAGAAAGCTTTTCAGAAAAATAATTAGTAATTCTTGAGACAATAGCTTTTAGAGTTTATAATGAGCCTAGACTGAGTAGTATCCCTAAACAGGCATTCGTATTTTTTTCTCTCGTTCTTAAATAAATTATTCTTTTGTTAGAGAGGATGAGACCTTTCTGTTCCCATGCATATCAACAATGAGACCTGAGACCTATTTTAAAGCTAGGCAGAGGTTATCTTGTTTTAATTAATAAAAGCAGTGCTTGCTATTTAAAAGGTTATCTGCCTCAGGTGTTTATCAGAAGGATAAGCAAAGCTATAAATTCCAGCTTTAGACAACTTGCAAATGAATAGTCAGGGTCCTCATTTTCATCTGCTAGTTTTAGCATTAACTTGGTCTGGTAGAGCACAAAGAATAATGCCATTCACTGCAGCAGCAGCTAATTTTAGTGAGGATTGTATCCTGCTTTAACTAACAAAATCTGCTGTGATTTTGGCCTGAAAGCAGTTCTATTCTGCAAGTTAATCTGAGGACCTACTCTTTCTTTGGAGCACAGAAAGATGCAATCTATTTCCCGAAGAACGTAAACTGACAACACAAAGCTAGAGGACTTGTGGACGAAACTGATTAGGGAGTTTTCTAGCAGAAGCACCAAAGTGCAGATCAGTTCCTGGTGTGAAAAGTGATAGAAGTCTTAGACACAAAAAAGAGAACCAAATATTCTAGGCAGAAGGCTAGTTTAGTACAGGCAATGGAAAGAGAGAAACAAAAATAAGTAGGAGCAGACTTTTGTGCAGAGTCTAAGTCATGGAGGACGATGAAGCTGAGAATGAGGATCTTGGATTTTCTGTGATAAAACACAGAAAGCTGGAATGAGAAAAGATAAAAAATCAGAATCTGGAGAGATGAAGTATGTCAACAACCAAGACTTGCAAAGATGTGAATTATGGATGAAAGAAATATTTATAGGTGCAGAAATAGTCAACAGAAATAAGTTATATGTCCCGTTCTTCAGTATTTATATCTGTATTTTAGCCATGAGTTGTGAGCCTGTGTAGTTCTGTTTGGCCTCTGTCCCTCTCTTGGATATTAGCTGCACTCTTGCTGGAGTTCCATGGACTCTCAGATTAAAGACACAGTACTTGTTTAGTTCTTCCAGTTTAGTGAAGAATTGAGAAATGCTAGTTTGAAAGTCAATTTTTTAATCATGAAGAGTTTTATTTATTTTCCATCTTCTTCCAAATCCAGCAATACTAGTGGCTGATCTTGTGACTTAACAATCTTGGCTTAGCTTCCACAAAAATATTTTATTTTTGACAGCTTCATCTTTCTGTTACAATGAAGCTGGCTTGTGAAGCATTGGTTATGGAAGATGATGCTTTATCTTCGGTAGTTTCGTTAAAGGCTTTCAAAATCCCTGCATTAGCTTTCTGCTGGACTTGATCAATGGGCAGCCAGTCTAGAAAAATGAAATTCAGATGACATATTCCTAGTAGTTACTGTCAGTCTGAAGATACACTGTGGAGCCACATTCTTACCTCTGGTCACTTCAGTGTGTTGAGCCTTTTTCTTAGGTGTGAGAGATTGTAATAAGTGGAGCCTGAAGGGTCATTATAGTTAGGCAAGGCAGTGTGCAAAAGGATCATCAGCAGTGCCCCAGCCTGTTGCAAATCCAGTGTCAACCTTTGGCAGTTTTTGATGTCTTTGAGCAAAGCTGAAGTTCTGAGACAGTGTAGAATGAAGATCTGTTGAAAGTGTCGATGTGGGCGGTTTTTGTAGTTGATATTGTAATGGAGAAGGTGAATTATTGAGAATACACCCGTAAATCTCATTCAGCAAGTAGTGCTCATCTTCACTCGTGTTACCGCTCT
>NW_010143966.1:25579-26943 GCF_000699245.1 Pterocles gutturalis
ATGTCTGGGGAATCCTTCTAGAGCTACGCCTTTCTTTCCTATTGTATTGATAGATATAAGGTTTTTACAACTGTAGTTACCAAACAACATGGAATTTGCAAAGCACCAGTATTTCTGTGGCATTGCATTGCCCACGCTACTTGCTGTCTTGTCTCCTGTGTTATGTGATCACCTGCAGATGAGCCATGATCTGAGCTGCCTGGTCCAACTGTCCTTTCCTGACCGCAGTGTCCTCTTCAGAGCTCAGATACCGCTGGCAGCTACAGCTTGTTAGCAGTTGGGATGTGTTAGTTCCCTCTGGGAGCGCATCTTCTGGTGCAGTTTCATCTCAGAAGGATCCACTTTGTGTGCTCCAAGACGGAAAGCAAAAGCACAGTGAGGGTGTTTGGGAGATTATCTTCAAAAGTGCATTTGTGATCTAAAATAAATTGTCAACGTAGACACAACCTGTACACCCTCAGTTTGAGCAGTGACGCACAGGAGAGGCTGGTACAGGCTGTACTTCCTCTGCGTTCTCCTGGATGGCAGGGTGCCTAGTGTTTCCCAGGAGAGTCCTGAGCGAGAAGAGCTGTCGTGCATGGGGGTCAGCAAGGCACTGGGACTCTAGGGAGCAGCTGAGTGGTAGCACATGTTTGAGTTATACCTTCCATATCCTCCTCTTTCTGAGATACCACTGCTTGTAACAGTGACAGTTCGGTCTGTATATGCAAAGCACTGTGCAAATATACAATACCTGTAATATAAAATGAAAATTATATTTTGCATTATTTTTATTTTGGCATAAGCTTATGTTCTGTTGCAAGGTCAAGAACAGTGCAAATGAACTTTAAGAGCTTTTTAGTACAAAACCTTTCAGAATTGTTCTGCACAGAGTGAAGTAGGAAAAAGAACTGGAGTCTAACGTAGAATCAAAGCAAACATGACTGAAGGGAAGCCCAGAAGTTCACTGCGCTGCACCTGCTGCCCAAAACAGGATCAACATGTCAACATGGTGTTCTTAACTGTCTTCCCCCCTCCTACCCCCCTCCCCCAAACTTTCTTGCAGGAGTTTCAGTGACAGAAATTTATTGATATCTGCAGATACTGTACAGCACTACATCACTATCCTTCAAGTTATACCTGTTCCCCACTATGTAACCAGGATGTTGCTTGTTGCAAATTAAGTCAATTACTTTTTTCTTTGCCAGTTTAGATACAGAAACAATTACTCGTTGTCTCTTTCAGAAGTCTTTTATGTATTTGAAAATTTCTCAACAGGTTCCGTTAGTCGTAAGGCGTTATTTAGAACTGCTATAATTTATCTTTTGACTTTCGGTAGAATACAATAAGAAAATACAATTTTATGGCTTTTTAACTTCCTGCTG
>NW_010143966.1:26974-51924 GCF_000699245.1 Pterocles gutturalis
TACTAGAGTTTGTATAAAATTAATGTAACAAGTGAAACCTCCTGTAGCATATTTTGTTTATTATAAGAGAATGAATCAGTCATTATGAACTTGGATGATTTTTAGAGAAAAGAAAGGATATCTGTCCCCCTGTGAAACAAGAATTTATTGATAGAAAAAACAATTGAAGTAAAAGATAGATCTGGAATGTACCTCCACTACGTGTGCAAAAAATGTCAAAATATATTTTGTGAAGCAATGCAAAAAAATAAACTCCTTTTCCTGGGAAGGAGGGAGAATAGAGAATATACAACTATGAGTGTCTATACATTTAAGTAATTCCTGAGAAATTATTGTTCAGGGAACCCATTCTAAACTTGTGTATTTTGAAGACTCCTACTTACTGTTTTGGTATCATTGTGTTGATGTTTCAGGCTTCCCACACAGTCTTAGAAACTTGGCTTCTTCCTTCTTAGGAAAAGTTTTATTTTTCAAGGGACATCACTGCTAGGATGTGATAAAACTAGTCTTTTGTAATAACGGATAAAACATCCATACTCTTCTAATATATGTATTTTCCTAGAGGAATGAAAACTGTAATTTGGATATTTAGTTTCATAATGCAGTGAGCGCGGATAAATTGTATCAAGAGAGGAATATGAAGAAAAATGCTGACCATATGGGCTTTATGTGACCATTATACATTATTTCTTGTGGCAGCAGAGTCCCGATGCCCCAGTCAAGGCCTCCAACCCCTCTGTACTGCAAACTCTAATATGGAGGCAAAATAGAGCCACACGCTGACCAGGTGGTCCTTTTATTTGACCACCTCTTTTGACGAGACTGCAGGTGACTGAAGTGGGCATTTGGATAAGTCATGAAGTAAGCACGTTTTGGCAGGTGACTAACAGTCTCAAAAGCCCCAGTTGCCAGCTATCTAGCGAATACCACAAAAATACAAAATGTAGTTTTATAGACAGATGCAGAAAGACCCCAACTAAAAGAATGTTCTAGGTTGTTTAAATATAAAGTAGTTGGGTTATAGTGTACTGATGAATAAACGAATGAACAGTTTAACAGAACAAAAGGAACAAGTTGTCTTGCTTTTGCAAGCCCAGTTCCAGAGATAAAGGCGAAACCTAATAAATATGTTGTTTGATTTGTTTTAGAACGTCAAGCGTGTACATCTATGGCTGGCTCCAGCGTCCTTCCCTCCAATGTGGCTGGTATCAGCAAAGAGCTGATTGAACTGCAGCACCTCATCCAGTTCCCGGAGGAGGTTGCCAGCATTCTGACTGAGCAGGAGCAGGAGATCTACCGGAAAGTCTTACCCATTGACTACCTCTGCTTTTTAACCAGGGATTTGGGTAATGATGAATGTCAAAGCAAGCTGCCATCTATTAAAGCTTCCATATCTGCTACTATTCTTTCTTCCCCAAATGGTGAACATAATGCTGTAGAAGATCTTGTGTCAAGGTTTAATGAGGTAAGAGAAAACTTTTCATTTACTTTTCATAAGGGTTATTACCTGATTTGTGGGTTGGTTATTTCTTTTATGTCTCAGAGCTGAATTTAGCATTAATGACAAGTTTTTAAAACATAAGTTAAGATGACCAGGGGATTTAGATAAATAAATTCCGCCAAATTTAATGGGAATTATGTGACCGATTTGTTCAGTGTGTTTGGAAAACTGCAACCTAAGTTTTTCTTGCACATTGCAAAGTAAACAGGAAGAAAAAAAAATCACAGACTTGTGGTTTTTTTGTATTTATACTGACAGTATGGGGTATACTTTCAGTCGTCACTTTATTGTTTTCTTCAGGAACTGGAGTTTTGTTTATTTGTTTTGGATTTTTGTAGACTAAGCATGATCTTAGGAGTCAGAACAGAAGTAAACTAGAAGTTTCTGTATTCTGTGTAATATAACTACTCTAGTCTGCACTATTTATTTATTTGTCTAATCAGTGTATGTGTCTTGAATGTTGATATACAAAGAAGCATAATTTGGCATAACACATTTCCGTAAGCCAAATCATGAGTTCCTTACTAAGACTTTACTTTATTAAGATGATCTTCTGATGACTTTAACAGAAAATTGATTAAGGATTGAGAAAACTTAAAAAAAGAATCCACCCCAAAACAAACCAAACAAAAACCTAAATAAAACCTCAGATTTTAGCTGCAGAAAAATCAAACAATTTATTTCTTTTTTTTTTTTTTTGTGTGGACCATGTGCAATGTTAGCAATTTCTAGATTCACAGAAGTGGAATAAAGATTGTCTTGGCTTACGTTCTTTTAGTTTGTTATCCACTGCATTCTTATGCTTTAATAAGAGAATAAAATTGTGCAGGTATCAGGAAGACATCACAAAATGAAGTAGATAGAGCAGAATATGCATTAACTTCCAGCGACCTTCCTCCTTCCTGGGCAAATAAGAATCAGTGACTGGATAATTAGCATGTTTCGAAGTGCTCCTGTTTCTTGCATGGTACTGAGATTTAGGAACTAAAATAGTGTAAATATATCTCTCACCTAATTCTATTATGGGAACATAAAGTTGCAACTACAATATTCAGTCTTGAGACAGAGCCTAAAAATTATTTAAATTAGCTCTACTTACTGTATTTAGGAAAAGTGTGGCTGGTGCATAGCTAGAGAGGAATCTAGCTGCTGACCCAGCTGGGGTCCTCCTTCCTGTGGTGCTTCTCTTACGGTGATCACCATAGTGAGGGCAGCAGGAAAAAGGTGACGTGGTCAAGCTCTGGTATGACCTGGTGAGGTGCGATGCCCAAGCAGTTTGTTAGGACATTCTGCAGTTAGCTGTACAAAATAGGTTGACTGTCGTGTTCTGACAGTGAACAGTCACGGGATGGAAGAGCAAGTAGGGAGTGAAGAAGTCTTGTCAGAAATGACTGAGACTATTCCCTGTCAATGAGAATTTTAACATTGAAGTTGCCTTTTGGTAAAATAGTTAACATCTTTTAGGTTGTGACTGCAATTTTTGTAGTCTAGCATTACTTGTTTGGTAATGCTACAGGATATTTTTTCATATAATTTGAATTAATTCCTGAATATCTGGTGCATAATTATATAATATTTAGTGCAATGGATTATTTTATGTATAATCTGGAATAATTATTTTTAAACGTTGTTATATGTTTAAGTGGTGTTATTGTGTGATATTTAGTAAGTCACTATTTTGCTATCTGCTTTGTCTTATGGTGGAGTATATCAGTTGCCATAGCCAGTCCCAAGTGTGAACTTTCAAAATGTCTTTGTTTATAAATGGCACGAAAATTCTTGTGCAAAGAGTCATGCTTTTGTTGGCAAAAGTACGTGAGCACTTGCTGATTTTTTTGGCATTGCCTATAGAAGTACTGAAAGGTATTTATAATGTGGGAGCCAGAATGACTTTTAGGATGATGGGCTTCTGATACGTAACGGGAAAAAAATCATTTCATGCCAGTGTTCTGTTAAATGAGCAATTACAGTATATAGAGGACTTTTCATAAAGAAATATGCTTTTTAGTAATTTTTCTGTCACTGCACCTTATAACACATGTTTTAAATGACAGTAAGTAATTGCTGTTTTGTTACATCAAGGAACTTCTTTATTTAATAGAAAACATACTGACATTTTCATGGAAGCTTAGATTGAATGAGGGCTGCAGGAGTGTTATAAAATAAATTAATAATTAAAACTAATGAAGATTAAAATATTTTCAACAACATAAACAATGAAGATTGCAGACAGACTACCGTATTAATATTCACAAAAGATTGAAATTATAGCACTTTAGATCCTCTGCATATATACATTTTTTCTTCTCACTGTCAAGAATGATAGGGGAAAAAATTACAGTAGTAGTGTAGAGACACAAAAGACAGATAGCACGAGGCCCAAACTCTGAGGTGTTACAATAGAGGAATTAATATCTTTAAATCTTTTTCACATAGAGAAGAATCTTTCTGTATATTTTAAGGATGTGCGTAGTATCCCTGTATAAATAAAGCTAAGTATGTTGCTACACCAGCTGTGTTTGAGTAAAAACTGTGGGTCTGTTACATGTGCCAGTTTCTAGCATGTAACTTCGAATTAGTAATTAATTTAGATTTACAGTAGAAGAAGCAAATCCACCTGTAGATATTTCAAATATTCTTAAATGTTTTAGCTTTTTATCTTTTTTATTTTTTAATGTGCTAGAAGAATTTAAAGCTATATTGTAGTCTGTGCCACATGTACTCAGATAATCAGAATGTATTTTGCTATTCTGTTTTTATTTATCATTAAGATTTTGAGCTAGACACATTCAGTATCTCCAACAGTAAATAAAGCCCATAGTCTTTAAAAGTTTGATTTAAACTGTAGTTACATCATAGTGGAGACTTGGGCACAATATGTACTTCTCAGCGAGAGACACCTGATATTTCATGTGCTTCTAATAATGTCAAATTGATCAGAGTCTTGTAAGAGCAAGGCAGTGGATCAAGGTAAAGACAGATAGTCCTTCCTGTTTCTAAACATAATTAAGAGTTGATTCTGAATTCCTGGCTAGCATGGGAGGAGGAGAGTGAAGTATAGTAACATCTAGCTTTACAAAACTATTGGCTTTTGGTTTCTATGCACATAATAATAGTAGTAATAGTAATAATGTATTTTTATGCTCTGATAGAGCGCTGACTACCAGAAGTTTCATTTTCATGCATGTATGAAAACTTACTAAGGAGATTCTGCAGAGTTAGCAGAGCCTTGGTATCTGGGAAGAAATTAGGGAAATGGTACCTAAGTGTGTTTTAGGACCTTGAGAACTGTGACAATATACTTTTCCCCATCTGTCCTTGTTGCCTGTGGTGCCTTTCTCTTCTTCATGTAGTTCTTTTCTCTGATTCCTGTATGCTATTATGGCTTTGCCTTGCTTATTTACCTCGCATGCCATGTAGCCCTTACTCAGTATCATACCTTTATGGTATGCCAGTCTTTCTGAGACTGTTTCTTTTTCTGTATCTTTACTGTCCCAGGCTCTTGCACGTTTATGGTTTTTACTCTCAGCCATTCTTCGGTCTCTCATTAGCAAAGCAACCACAGAAACACAAGTTCAGTGTACATGGTGTAAAAATTTATGTCTATATAAACATTTGAAATAACTTCAAGCCTTGATTTATATGAACATGAAAAGAGTCTCTTGTAACTTGATCTTTCTGTCTACAGCTTCAAGTAAAAGAAAACCAAGAAAAACTTAAAAAAACCTGAAACATTTTATTTTCCACACTAAGACAGGCAACCAAAGCAATTTTGATGTCAGATTGAAAGTTGCACCAGATTTAAAGATCATTCAAACAGCTGTCTGAACATAATCCCACTATGGAACTGAAAATACAAAATAAGAAGTTCAATACATAAGGTGATTTTTTTGGAAAGACTGAATTGCCAAAAAATAAGCTAAGAAGGTAAAAATGGTTGAACTGCTCCAGTATAGCACTACTGCCGGGGTGGTTTCATCATTCGCTAAGTCATTCTTACATTCAGTAAAGTTAATTAAAAATATGTCTATTTAGGACACCAGTTCATAATGGTAGTTTTATTTTTAATGGTTTAAATTTGTAAGTTTTCTTCATTGTTCATTCAAAACACAAATTTATACCCTCACTAGCAAAACAGAGACATATCATTTTACTGAAATAATGGAATGTAAATAAATATTGCGCTCTGTCTCTTCGTTCAGCCTTTTTTTGCAATGCCTGAATGGGTTTGCATAATACTTTAAAAAAGATTATGTTTGTACAAATATCAAACTGTTTCCAGTCCTTGTTTGGAATAGTGTTTAATCAGATTTAAAATTGTGAATGTTCTTTGTAAGGTTATATAATTTCACTCAAGCATGTAAAGTGAACCATGTGTTCGTACGATACGCAATTTAAAAAACTCAGATTTAAAAAATTATGTTGCATATTATACCAAAAGCCCAAAAATTTTAATAATGAAACTTTAGTGAAACCCACTTGGAATAAACCAATTCTGTGTTATTTACTGTGATTCTTATATTTGTCAGTATGCAACTGATGGGTTTGTGCACAGTTAGCAATGCAAAGGAAGTCACTGTAACCAGCTGTTAGTGCTAATAGTGCATACTGCTTGTATTTTTAAAAGCCTCATAAATATGAATCTGCTCCTTATAGTTTTATAAGAATAATATCCCTCAACAGCAGTTTTACATTGTGGAAAGACTTTGTAATGTTGTGAAAGGTGGATTTAGGTTTTTTTTTAATGTGAAATCAGAGTACACTGTTACCCTAAGAATTCTGCTTTTAAACAAGATAATGTATGTTTTTCCCTCTTGCCATAAATACTGCATGATATCTGATGAGAGTTACTGTTTTACATGGATTTTTCATGTTCTTCAGATATTACTTAAATTTGTCAATTTTATCAAACAAAGTACTTAAAACCAGAATAGCTTGGTTAAATGGATTACAGATTGTCATGCTTATCCTTGGGATACATGAAAAATCAATTTCTGTTTGGTATTCAGAGGCTTCTCGTACACATACTTTATTTCTTCAGTATAAAACTGTTTGCTTTCTTGCTTCAGGGTAGGCAGTAGTTAAATCAGCTACAGTTGTTTGTAGAAGGATATCCGTGGCTTGTTGTTATATGTTAGGTGTTTGAGAAGGTATGTACTGTAATCTTACTTTGTGGTAAGCCAAAAGATTTTATTTTACTTGCTAGCAATGGTAAGTGTTAAACTTCAGGTAGACAGCTGTGTTTGCTAATTTCACTTCTGAAAGCTGCATCTCTCAAGTATTATGAAGTTCCTAAAAAAATGTAATATAAAAATAGAAGACATCATTTCTTCCATGTAGCATCACCCACTGAAGTATGTAGCTTGGGAATTGCTGTAAAAGCCTTATAAATTTAAGAGCTGGAGAAGTGAGTGTAAAGCAGTACAAATGACAAAACACTGGGCTTAGCAGGTGGAGATTCTTAATAGTTTCCTCCCTCAAGACCACCTCTGCATTTACATTCTGATAAAAGATAAACAATGCATTAATTCCCATTAGAGAAATAATTGCAGAATACATTCTCTAGCAGCTATATATAAAGGATAGTAAATAATTATATATGTATTTATATATGAATTATTATAATCATGATTGCTGTAAGAGTAAAAGAAGAAAAGGAGTAAAGTAAATCCATGGCAAATTTAGGGGTACAGTTCATAATTCAACACGCATTACGCACTGTTCCATCCTGTGTACTTCATGAGGCAGGATTCCTGTCGAGTAAATGGTAAGCAGTCCTGTAGTTTACACTTGTAAGGACTTTAAGGTCATGTGCCATACCTTGAGGATCAAGTTCCATCATAAGTGTCCTTCATATAATATTAAAAGCAGCTGAGTATCAGTAATAAGCTATATCCTGCCCTTGACAAATTGGGAGATTTTTGCCAGCATACAGACATGACTTTAAATCAGTAGTAGTTCAGTAATCAAAAACATAGGCTCATATTATTTTTTGCATGATTGATACAGCTTTCCCATGTTCAAAAGTTTATTGTGGGTTTGTTTATTGTTTGTTAACAAAGTGCTATAAGTTTAAAGAAAATATATTCCTACTATTAATTTTGACAGTTGGGTTTCTCTCTATTTAATTGCCTTTTTAAAAAAATACAAATGAAAAGGGAATTCTGATAATCAGAACAGAAATCTCTGAAGCCTTCTGGGAATGTGATATCCTGAAAAAGGAAAGTTTGTCTGTCCTAAAAAAAGGTCTGTCATTGCTCTAGTTATGAAAAATTCCAAGTTAAGTAAGTTGAAACATTGAATGAGACTCAGTCACTGACTTGAAAATGTTCACAGTATGTTTGAAGATTAACACTGAGTTATAATATGCCTTTCTCAAATGCGTTAGCAATATCTAACTTGAATCTATTTGAAAACTTTCATGAAAGTAAGATAAGCCTGAAAACTTTCCAAAAAAGTTTATTGGAAAAGCAGATTTTAGTGCACTTAAAATAGTAAGAGTTGATATAAAAAGATAATTCCGAAAACCCCAAGACTATACAGATTTTTATGTACTACTGTGCTTGAGATCAGTGCTCAGCTGCAATTTGCCTGAACACCTGATGCAGATCCTGTGTGCTCAGCCTCAGATCTGAAGGAGGCTCCTGTACCTCTGAAAATTTCCAAATGAGGCTACTTTACAATGTATCTGAAGTTAATTTTGCACGATGTTGTCAGTGCTTCTCTGTATTAAGTCACCAGGAAATATTTAAATCTTAACTATCTATTTGGTTTTTGTTTGTTTACTACTTAATATTAGTATGCAGTAATCCAGAAGTACACTCATTTTAATCCATCTGAATGAAAAGATGCATGTTATCATCAACTTGTTTGAGTGGATCATGCTTCAATTTATGACTTTTCTTGTGTCTTGCAGTCATGTGGATTATAGTAATGAAGCCAGGATACATTTTCTCATCTTTTTCATACTCATCAGCAGCAGTGCATCGGAAATCTAATTATAGATTTTCTGTGGTGATTTCTGTTCTGAAGGGAGTTTAAAATGAGTTACGTAAACAGAACAATGTTAAGTCGAGTGTGAAACAAAGTAAACTAAGGAAATAATGATTCATATGTTGATATGTAGATTGTGATCTGACGTTAAAGTGATATCTAACACAAAAAATTCTCCAAAAAGTGTTACTGCTCATTCTGAGGAATACTCACAATGTATTTTGCTCTTTTTGGCAAGGCTACTACTGGACACTCTTTTGGCTGGGGTGTGCTGTGTCTCATCCCTGCGCTAGCTAGGTCAGGTGTTGCCAGTACTGAGAAGCCCTCGTGCTGCTGTAGTGGCAGCCTGATAACTTGGTGGCTGGCTGCCTGATGGTACCTTGTCGTTGGACTGGGTGCTCCTCAGGTGTGATGCAGCTCTGCAAGCCATTCAGGAGTGAACTACTAGAAGAGGTGCCGTTTTGTACCCAGCTGGCTGAAGTGTCCACAAGTCATTGCCCACTTCTGGCCAGGATGGAGCCTTCCTTTGCTCTGTTCACCCAGCTGGAAACCCCCTCCTGGAGGCAGAGATCACACCTGGTTTTAGTGGCAGAGAAACTGTGCCACTCCAGAATATTGACTGTGCTACTTGCTTGCCAAAATGCAAAACCCAAGGTTTTCAATTCAACTTCAAGTTGATTTCCATAATCACCAAGAAATACATACATGTATAGAGTTGGTCTCTGTGTTACTTTTGTGTGAAGTGCATCTAGCTCAGGTGTGCACAGACAACATCTGAGGAATCCCAATTCTGAATTTTCATTTGAATTAAGGTTTTGAAAAGTTTGTAATTTCTTGAACACCATCTGTGCAGAGGAAGCTTTATGCATCCCAGGCAGCAAAAATGTAGTATATGCATTATCAGGTATTTTGGGGATCCAATGGCAGCCATACAGTCATTTGAGAATGTCAGTGATTCCTATGGAGGCGTTCCTTTGAGGATATACTCTGGACTGTTCTTATGTTTATCAATAAATCACAAAATTCATGAGTATGTTTACTGAGTATTGTTTAATGAGCGTATGTTTTAATGAACATAATTAAGTTTCCACAAAGCTGTCATACATGATGTTTCCTGAACATGGCAGTCCTTTCAACTTACGTGCATTTCAGTGTTGTTTGTACATTGTTCATTTTAGCTATGGCCATTATGAACTGTCATCTCAAATTAATGCCATACCCAAGCTATTTCAGTATGCATTTATTTAAGAGCCTTAGAATATTGTTCTTCATGATAAAATTCTTGGATCCATCAGTTCAATGTACCTGGGCAGAATAAATCTTCAGGGAGTTCAGAACTGGGAAGTGACCTCAGTCAGCAGAAGTTCAGCTTTGATTTTCTGCTCCTTAAAGCCTGTTGATTCAACCAGATCTCCCACCTTCTAAACTTCTGTGAGAAAAACCCCCCATGGCATTTTAAGTGGATAACTGATCGTTCTGCTTTTTAGTTCAGTGTTTGTTTCCTAGCTAGGCTCCAGGACCACATTTAATTTTGGGGGAAAATGCCCACTCATCTCTGTTATCTGACTGAACTCTCATCACTTTTTAGCTGTCTTCACTAAAAAAGCTAGGAGTAGAAAAGTTTTGCAGATGTAAGGCACAGCATTCAGCAACAACCTCACAGAGTGAAAGGAAACAGCCTTTGTTCACAGTTCCTTTCCTCTGATCCTTCCTGGCTGACGGTGCTGTTGCATTTTAATCATCCCTGCTCTGGTCTGAGACTGATGAAACCTTCCAATAAATCAGTGTTGGGGTACCATGCTATTACACTTTTTCAGAAGTCCATAATCCCCCCTTCTGGGGGCTGTATGATACATTCAGATTCATCAGCCAACAGTCTCTGAATAATTAATAGAAAAACTTTCTGGAGACCTGGTGCTATTCAGAACCACCAGAAAGGTCAATTTATATTCCTGGCTACCACTAGATATGACATAAAAGAACCACAAGTCAAAACAGTCTGTAGCGTATGTAGAGGAACAATTATGACTGAAATATCGCAGCCTGCTCCTCACACTTTTCCTGATCTCCAGGAAATACGAAAATACTGAAGTTTCTGAAGCAGGCACGTTCATGGATGCTCAGTTCTGTTCCCTGACTCTGCCCAATCCATTATATCTGCCTTTGCCATTTCTGTTTCAAAATCTAGAAATTCAGACAATTTATTTTTCCTTCTTGTTTAGTGAGATTTTTAAAATGTTTTCTGCTCTTCCTGTGAGTCTATTCTTGTTCTACAAAAGGAGTGAGCATAAACTTCATGGGAGACTACTGCCTTTTGCAGCCTTAGTTTGCTCTTCAATATGCATATGCCATCTCGAGGCTGCAAAGGCTTGTTCATGCTGACCTTTATCATTTTTTGTTTGCTTTTCCACAGTGTTTGTAAGAGTTCCTCGTAACTGTTTATAGCAGTCCTAAACTCTCTCTTAAATAAAATTTCAACAAGTGACTGTCCTGGTTTCAAGGTTACTTCTTAGTGGGGAGTCTGAATTCAATTGCCTTTATAGACAGTCTCTATCAATTTTGATACTGTTTTCTCCTGACGATTGCATCTTTACTACCTTAGATTAAACCAAATCTGTTTAAAATTATGTTATTATTTAAAGTGTTCAAACACATATTAATCAAACTGTCATTACCACACTTGGTATTTCATAACAAACTTTTTTTTCTGAGATTGCATGTTTAGCATTTGCAGAGGGGAATGCTCCTAACAGAGCCATTTCTGGAAAATGGGAATAATATCCAAAAACAATATGTATTTTTATTCCAGCGTACATAAACAAATCTGTGCCAGCCTTGAATCACAGGCTTAACTGTTTTGTTTCACAATCTCTGACTTTTAATGCGTTCACTACCTTTTATTCTGTCTTTGCCCTCACTTGACCCCTGTGTTATGCAGTACTTTGGTTTTTTTATGTTTTTCCGTACCTTCATGCTCCTCGGATATGCACTTTGTTGATTCGGTTTTTACATTTTAGGAATAATCAATTGAGCACCTAAATAAATTTTCAGCTAAATTAAAGTTCTCATTCAGAGCTGGTGCAGTGATTAGATATATCTTGTATAGGGCAGACAATATGTATAGTTTTTATTTATTTATTTTTATATTGTGGCCTCTACAGCAATAGTGCCTTAAGACTGTTTGGGGAAGCTTCTTGAGCATGCTTACATGTGCAATGTTTGACCCTGGTGCTCGTTCTACCTTTGTTGAAAGCTCTGTACCCATTATCTGCTCCTACTCTTTTCTGTTGTTACATGTTAGTTATAAAAACATACAGTAATTTTTGAAACGGTAGTTAGCCCGCTCTCTTTCAATCATCGCTAGACTTGAAGTGGGTTTTTTCCAGCGCTTGCCTTCCATACCTAAGTTGTTTGATGAGGGCTAGAGCAGGCAGAACGCCATTTCTTAACAGGTCCATTGTCCCCTGATCCTCACATCCCATTAGAGCGTTGCTATCCCTATGCTACGCACTCCTGAGTGTGTCCTCAGTGCTTGAAAGACAGAACAATTTTATAACCTAATTTCTTCAGGAATTCAGTGTTAAAAATGTGGTGGTTTTTTTTTGTTGTTTTTTTTTGGTGTTTTTTTTTTTTTTAAGACACATGTATACATTACATATTTTGGAGCTATGGCTTGTCTCTTCATCTGCACATTTCTCATTTGTTGTTTGTAATTGATTTGGGCATCAGAAAGATTAAATAGTAACTTTTAAGATGTAAGATTTAAGTAAGATTTTTTGTATTCTTTGACTGTTCTCCCTCAGGAGTGAAAGGCTCAGAACGCTGTGTCTGTCTAGACTTACATAAACGAAAGCCATACATATTTTAACTGTTTTCTCCTGTTAGTACTAATGCATTTACATTTTATTTCTCGGGCTTTTTTTTTTTTTAAATAAAAGTCTATACCCCCTGAGGGGTGAACTGGCATTTTCTAACTTTTATAAGCCTCTCCTCACACTGATATTTGCTGTAAACACTTGAATCCTTCAGGACCAAAGAATGGAACTCAGTGTCAGTAAACAAATCACGTTTATTGCTTCTTAAGTGTTTACACAATAACAAAAACCAAGCCCCCAGGGATTCATATTGTAAAAAGGAACATTTGGTTTAAATTAGGTTTCCATGTGAAATATAGCTACTTTTTATGGATATTGTGGGAACATAAACTAGAAAAAAAATCTCCACACTGATGAAGTGAAGGTTTGGTTTTTATGTTTTTTAAATACAAATGGAATCGTGTACTAAGTTAATTTCTGATTTGGGCTTCAATTAATCACCAAACAGAAGTTGGTAGTATGGTTACACTTAGGAAGGCGGGATTTTTTTTTTGTTTACTTTATTTGTGATCTTGCAAATAGATGATGTGAATTATTATTTTGTATGTTCAGTTTTATTAAATACAATTGACAATTTTGTGAAATTAACCAAAAATTTAAAAAATCCACTTTATCAGCTTCCACTGTCCATGTTGTAAGAGCAAGGGTTATTCAGTGTGAGGCTGAGATTTGTAAGCTATGTTAATGACAATTTACACTGCAGATCTCTCTGGCAGCTTTAGAAATCAGCACTAGCTTAAGCTGTCCGTTTTCTTGGTGTGGCCTGAATGCATATTCAGAATGTCTTCCATTAAGTTACAGTAGTTTTTTCTTTAATATAAGTATTTCTAGAGCAGCTAATGATTTAACTGTTGTAAACTGAGTAACCTGTGTGTAAGGTGTGTTTGCAATGCATATGCGATTTGGCTGTGAGTGTATGAGTAGAATTTTGATGGATGGAAAGGAAA
The DNA here is from genome assembly GCF_000699245.1 of Pterocles gutturalis. Taxonomy (NCBI): domain Eukaryota; kingdom Metazoa; phylum Chordata; class Aves; order Pterocliformes; family Pteroclidae; genus Pterocles; species Pterocles gutturalis. Next base: position 40,291 of record NW_010143966.1, read on the forward strand.
CAAAAACCCCCACATTATCAATTAGGTATGCGTGACTTCTCCAAGTGACATTGCTTTGGCTGACTGTACTGTCCATCTTGTTTTACAAGGTGAGCTCATGGGTTACCTGGCTGATCCTGACTGCAGGTTCTATGGAGGAGAAACGAGAAGTCTTCTCATATTTAGTACATGTGGCAAAATGCTGCTGGAATATGGGCAACTACAACGCTGTAATGGAATTTCTGGCGGGGCTAAGGTACTGTCAACTCTCTTTTATAAATGGCTTTTCTGTGATATATTACGCTGCAGCTTCTGTTAAGCAGATGTCTCTGGAGAACAATGGACTAAACAGGAATCCATGGCTAAATCGCATCATCTCACCCTGTGACTTTCTAATAATCCCTTTTGGAAAAATGAAGCGTGCTAAAAGCTGTTTTTTTCAAAATGCTCTGGAGAGGCAGTCGGTTTCCCTGTTACATGCTAAATATGTTACATCAGAAAACTTTTTTTTTTTTTAACAAATTTTTAAAGTGTTTTAAAGTGTTTTTAAGAAGATGGGAAGGCAGTTGTGGTTTATCTGATCAACTAAAGTGAATGTAACTTGGAGCTGGATTTTCCAGAACACAAGTGAAATGTAATCGTGGTTCTAAAAGGGTCAGTCTTAAATTGTAAAAAAACCCCACTAACCCAAAACAACAAAAAACCCCAACAAAACCAACCAAACAACTAAGCTTATTTTTTTAACCCCTCCATTTTACTTACTGACTGATGTTGGGATCTCATGCTGTCATGGTCTTTTATATATAGCCAGACCTGCAGTGTCTCCAGGAAGAAGACACAGTGTGGGGTTAAAGATGGTTTGTTGCTAGCTTTCCTAGAGAAGTTCGTACAGGGTTTAGTGAGGAGGAAAGCAGTACCTTTGCACAGGTAGTTCAGAGGGCAGCAAATTGGACTGAACAGGGAAGAGTTAAGATCAAATTTCCCAGCTCTTAGCCTTGACCCTCCTTGTATATCCCGTTTGTATAACAACGCTTTAAAGTGCTTGTGTTGTTGCTCTTTGTGGTTTAGTAAAGATTCTCACTGAGCTATTTGTTTACATTTTTGGTATATAAACCACATTTGAAGCAGGGGAGTCTTTTTGAGAAGAATGCATCCACAGTCTCCCAGCCACATGAGTTGTGAGGGAAAATGCAAAGCCAATTAAGGGCTTAATTTTAGCTCTTATGCGTTTGTACAGCACAAGAGGAAGACTAGTGCTGATTAACAATGTTTCTGGACGAGGGACAGAAAGTGGGGTTAAGGACGTTCTACTGTTAGCATTACTACAGACCTTTTGGTATTTCTGGGGACAGAGGTGAGTATAAAGGCCACACCACTGCACAGACATAAAGCTCAGAAGGTGAAAGACCTCCCAGCAGTACACGCAGTCCTCAAGGAGCATCAGGAACTATATTTCAGTTTGGAATCCAAGATTCTTTTCATCTACAACACTGCATTGTTGCCTGAGAGCTGGAACATGGCCCTGATTTATTTATTTATTTCTTTCCACGAAAATAAATAATTTATTTTGTGAATTAAATGGGAAAAAAAAATCAGTGCAAATATTTAAAAATTAATTCAATTTAAAAATATTTTTTATAAATTTAGGGATTGTTCATAATACAACTAAAGGAATTTGTAATAAACTGATGTATCTTTATGCGATTTTCTTAATCTTTTCTTATTTCTTCCCAGGCCCTTATAAATTTAAGGCAATGACAGAACAAAAATGTTAGAAAGCCTGCTTATATATGTTATGCAGCTGGGCTTTTTTTAAAATGACAAATGTTATTTCGGTAGGTCAGACTTCTTGTTGCTCCTTTTTGTGTTTGTTCTTTAGTTATTCAAAGGGAGGGAAATGGTCCGTCAACCAGAATTTTCATAAAAATAATGACCTTGATTTCCTTCATTCATTTCTGAGTAATGATGATAATTTCCTCTCTTACAAATATACTGCGGGTGTTGAATTTGAATTTAAATTGTTTTAAATTCTTTTAATAAATATTGTGATCTCTTTATTGCAATAGGTCAAGAAAAGTTTTAAAAATGTGGCAATTTATGGACCAGTCTGATATTGAAACCATGCGAAGTCTGAAAGATGCTATGGCACAACATGAGTCATCATCTGAATACAGGAAAGTGGTCAACCGAGCACTCAATATTCCGGGCTGTAAAGTTGTTCCTTTCTGTGGTGTGTTTTTAAAAGAGCTTTGTGAAGTTTTGGATGGAGCATCAAGCCTCATCAGACTCTGTCCACGATATAACTCCCAGGATGAAACATTAGAGGTAAATGAGATTGATATTGTAAGAGGTTATGTTCCTAGCCATCTTGTGCTTTATCTTATTTTATTTATTATTTTATACAAAGGCATCATCTAATTAAAGTTTTCTAAACCATACTGTTACCAGACTGTTCAATTACATGGACCTCCATTTGATTCCCATAGTTACTGCAGTGATTTGGGCTTGGTTGTTTATACCTAGTTCAGTATTGGAGTACTGAGAAATTGTTAGTACCAAAGGATCATATTTATATTTTGGGTAAAGTAAGTATTTAAATTGTAACTATTTTCTGTTAAATGCTCTGACCTTCCACTTAACTCATTGGGAATTGAAAGGTTTTCAGTTCCTTAAAAACAGACTGCAGAAGCTCAGTGGATCAAGCTTTTCCTCTATGAAAAGAAGCAATTCTGCTGATTTTATCATTTTGGTTTTAAAAGAAAAATGCCCGTGTTATGTGAGAAAATTAAGACTGAGGCTTTTAAAAAGTTTGCAGGAGTTACTGTAATGTATGTTACTTGATTTATACAGTGATTTGGTCTGTTTAGGATTGGAAGTAGGTACAAAATGCCATTAGAAGCTAATAGAAAATACATGCTAAATATTCTTGATTCTTGTAAAAATTCCTCAAGTGAGAAGTGATGAGACAATATTCTATTTATTGCTATACTAATCTTTTTGATACCTCTAGTTTGTTTCAGATTACAGTGGACAAGATAATTTCTTGCAACGAGTAGGCCAAGATGGTTTAAATAATCCAGAAAAAGAATCAACAGCAAACAATATCTTTCAAACTATTCGGAGCTGCAGTCGCAGTTTGGAATCTGAAGAGAGTGAAGATAATTTTAGTGAAGGGAGCAATTCGAGAAAAAACTCTTTGAAGGACAAAACCCGGTACCCGTAGGTCATATTTTATTTTCTGTCATCACCTGTGTGATTTTATGATTTTAATCTTTAATTTCCTTTTACCAAGGCTCGCTTTTAGAAATAAGGGTGACTTTAACCTCTTCCGTTGTATTTATTCTCTTCAAATTCAGAACATTTTCCCCCTGGAGTTATGCTAAGTATCTGATACTCAAATGCTTGGAAACACTCTATATAGTTATATTTTCCCTCATGATGTAATTACTTCCTCTCATGATAAGGGTAAATCCTTTTCGTCTTACACACAGAGCTTTAAAAATCCACAGTTACAATTACAATCTTGATCTGCGGTGACAGGAATAGCACCAGGACGTATCTGTTATCAGAGCTCAGAACATTATATTCTGCACACTCGCACAGTGTTCTACCCCCTTCAAAATAAATGTTATTCATTATCCTTCGAAAGACCTCTTCTTTTAAGGACATGTTCATTTGAGGCTTTTAAAGTATGTACAGAAAATATTTGTAAGTCACTACACATTTCGAATTTTTCAGGTTGCTGTAGTCCTGATATTTTGCATATAAGTTTACTTAGCTGTGCCCCATGTAAAAGCTCAGTGTTCAGTGATCTCAGATTTTCACTTTGACGACCTGGTATATTCTGTACTATTCACTGGCAAAAAATATGGTAAATACAAAGTTTGAGACATCACTTGATCTTCTGAAATATTGCTTTGCACTGAGTTGCAGCCCATATAGACATAGATGCATCAGCTTTAAACCAAGTAACCATGTTAGAGTAACTTCAAATTAAGTAGCAGAACTGTACTTTTCAGAGGTGAAGTGCTGTAAAATTACATGAGGATTTGCATAAAATAACATGTTTAGGTCTCTGCTTGAGGTATTTTATTGATAATGTGTATTAGAAATATCCATATGTTCAGAAGTATCCAACCTATTTCAGCTACTTACATATAAAATCTAATAAGTGACTGCCTGAGAAGGAACTACCATCTTCCTGTTTTAAATGCACTTATTTCATTAACATGGATTTCTAAATTTAATTTCAAATAAAAAATCATTATTTCCTGAAAGAATGGTTTCTAATAGAATTATTCACATCTGGCTTTAGTTACTTCTGGGAAGTGGAGCAGTAGATTAAGCCAAGACAGACAGTCCTCCTTCTCTTTCCATTTATGTTGTCTCTTGACTTACTTCAGTTCAAATGCTTTCTTACAGGAATTATTTTTGTTAATTAACATTCCTTAAAATCAGCTTTCAACTCACAGTCACAATCAACATTTCACTTGGCTGAACAGAGTAGAATTTAAATGTAAAAGAACAATATGGAGAAAATGAAGTTCTCTTTGTTATGTGTTTATCGAATCAGTTCTTTGTAAATTAATTATTTATGCTTTCTATTTAAATATAATCTAGTAAATCCCACTCTAATTAAAGTAGGAATTAAATGCAAAAAAAGAAAAACCTACTATGACACTGAAATGAATGTTTAAAATTTAAATGAACAAAACTGCAGACAAGTAATTAAAGTGTCCTGAATCAGGCTGCTAACTAGTTATTATTATCTGTAGTTCTGGTGCAGTAAGTACTGATTTTAACAGTATAATGACTTGTAGAAAAATTCTTCTGAAAGTATTAATTTCCTCATAGACCTTAGAAATTCCTTGTTCACCTGCCATCTCTTTCCTGGGAATTCAGAGATCTGGGTGAGGCACAGCAGCAACTTGTGGCAGAGGGGCAATATTCTATTGTCCCTCTTGTATGGAGGCCGCAATGTTTGGTTCATTTTTAATGCTATGAACAACTAAAGAGTTCTAAGGAAAAAACTTAGGTCTCTTTCTTGTGAGACCTAAGTCATATTTGCATACAGTGGTATAAAATCCAAATTTCTGTACATGCCATAAATATAAAACTTTAATCTTTATTAGAACTCTGTCTTGACAGTTCTCAAATAAATAAAGGTAGATAGGAAAAGGCAAAAAATTTCAAGTTTGAAATACAGTTTTTACTGAATTGTTAATCTAGTAACCTATTCAGATACTCTAGACTTTGTCACATTGCTTTATTAGCCTGATTTAATCTTCACTTTTAAGCTTCCCTAATTACAGTAAATGCCTTTTAAAATAATAAGGGAAAACCTCAAGTTTTTTCCTTTTGGTATCCCATGCAATTTTCCCCCTCTAAAACTGCAATCTGTTTTAATGTTTTCTTCATCCTGTCTTTTCATTTCCTTGCATCTCAGTGCAGCACATGTAAAGAAAGCTTCTGATTCAAACCGGGTTCTGTAAGTGTGTTCTCAATAAGTAATAGCTGTGTTGCTTTTGGCAGCTCACGTCAGAGGTTGTGTTTCTGTATATGATTGTGTGTGCTTGGCTTGCCTGCTTCTTGTACATTTTAATTTGCAGCATGCCAGTGCTATCAATGTGAAGTAAGGCACAAGTGAAGCTCTGCTAGTTCTGTCTCCCCTATACTGGACTCCTCCAGCCGTGCACATTTAGTCTCAGAATAATTTTTATGGCATTTTTGCATAGACTTATTAGATTGTTTTGAGGGCATGGCGGAGAAAGACCTGCTTTAGTTGTTTAATTTGAAAATTTTAATCTTGTGCAATACAGGTAAATATGTTAATGTACCTGTGTCTGGTAAAACTCTGTTAAGACTCTGGTAAGACAGTTTATACCAGCTCAGTTATAATGCATGACCTTTATTTTTAGGAAGATTTCTTAAGGAAATAGAGCTATAGGTAAAGCTGATACAGTTATTCTGCCTTTGTTTGTCAGTCCCCTCACCACAAGGAGTAAATTCTCAGCCTGTTGGCCACTTTTAGCTAAATTTGGCAGAGCGGTACAGGTCTCACTGATTAATAAATTCATAAAGGAATCATTAGAACTGATATACAGAATAAGGGAAAAATTAAAATTAATTAGTGCCCTGGGGAGAGAAGAGTTTAAGGAAGACCTAATGGTTATCCGTGCTGTTTAGCTTAAGAAGATAGTATATGTGGCTGGGAACAAGCCACAACGTGAATCATCTTTTGCTCAACTGGTAGGACGTGGGCAGGAGCAGAGAGTCCTGTGGTGATATGAAGTGGAAGCACTGAATGTATTAGGACAAGATGCCTTGAAGAATATGCAGAGGAAGCTGTTTTGCATTTCATTGGCAGGATATCCTTAGGAAAATCTGCCTCATTAGTTTGCTGTACATGGAACAGTTTGCTTTTTTTTTAATGTTCATTAAAGCAGTGTCAAAAGATTGAACATTTGTTCATTTGTAAGTGTTAGAAGCTTCTGTAGGAAAGAAATTTTATTTAAACTACCTTATTTAATAGTTCAGTATTGTTGCTCTTTACTGTTTCTAATTATGGTAAAATATTTCAAAAATTTTGGTTGCTGTGTACAAGTTTCATATTAATACTTTGCCTAAGTAAAATTAGATTTTCTAATGGAAAGTATCTGGTAAAATTCTCAATGCATTCTTATGAGGAAGGCATGTATTTTAACCACTATTTTTACAAGTGTTAATCTGAAAAGTATATAATGCGAAAGGTCTGCATGTTAAATGAGTAATAGAACAGAGATTAGAAGTCCTGTCTTCAATCCTTTAGATCCTGCTAACAGTTTCCACATATGGTACTTGATATTTCAACTGAAGCAATCTTATGCTGTGGATTTAGAAACTGGAATCACTTGGCTTTAAGACCCAAATGGACACTTTTTATTATTAATGTAATGCTTGGAAAGTTCTAAGAAAATATAAATTATATTGTTACAGAAGCTATAATTAATTGTAGCAGCATCTATTAATTAATTCAAAATTTCAATAGCATGAATTGTAATACTGTAAAAACTATAAATGTTCTTTTTATTCAAACTACAGCAGACAAAAATATTAATCAATCATAGCATAAGTCAGCACATATATCACTAAATACAAGTCTCTCATCTTTGTTCACATACAGATTTATAATTGGAGATCTTTCGGATTCTGAAAGTGATATATTTGAGCAGTTGAAGGAGTGGGACACAAATTCAACAGAAGAACAACAAAAGGCTTTCTGCCATGGGATAGAACTCATTCCCTGGTACGCGTTATCTATCAGGGCTGATGTCCATCAGTTCCTGCAACAAGGGGCAACTGTCATTCATTACGACCAGGAGACACATCTCTCAGCGCGTTGCTTTCTTCAGCTTCAACCTGACAATAGTACTTTGACTTGGACAAAACCCACAACGGTTTGCCCTGCAAATGCTAGGGCAAAACTGAGTGTGCTGGGTAATACTGCTGAGCTTGGTAAATACCAGTTTCTTGGTAATACTGGACTGGTAGAAGGGTTTTTGGACTTGTTTTCAGCCAAGGCTGTATATATGGGACACTCTGGCATTGATATGCACACTGTGTGTGTTCAAAATAAACTTTGTAATATGTCCCTTGAAGAAAATGGTATAACACTACTCTGTGGACTTCAGACTACTGATAATAAGTTGCTGCACTTTGTTGCTCCAAAATATACTGCCAGAATGCTGTATGATGGATTGCTGGAATTGACTAAAGCTGTAAGAAAAATGAAGAGATTCCCTGATCAAAGACTACAGTGGCTACGGAAACAGTATGTCAGCCTTTACCAGGTAAAAGATGCTGTGATTTTGTAGAAAAAAAAGTTCAAAGATGTCAACAACTTAATGTAATGCAATTCATTTCTATTGTATGTGAGCCAAAATTAAAAATGAGCACTGAATCTCCAACTTTGTAACACGACTTAAGTCAATAAGATCTGATTCTCCACGTAATGTTCTGTCAAACCTTGCATGTTTTCAATACACTGAAGTTAAATCTATTTTATTATGTTTGGAGTTTTGGAATAAGTGTTTTATTAAAGAAAAAGGAATGACCATACTTGAAAAGGGTGCTGAAGTCCTGAGTGATGAGGGTTAGGGCCAAAAAAACCCCCAAAATAGCAAACAAAATAGCCTTTTGGTATTCGTGCAGTAATTAAAAATTGCCTCCTCTTGATGTTGTGTCTTTCACTGGTTCCTTAGAGATGTCTATATTATTGCTTAAGAAAATGTGTCTGTTCTTATTCTCCTTGTTTTGTTAACGCTGAGAATTTTTGTAGGAGGATGGAAGGTTTGAAGGCCCAACCTTGGCTCAGGCTGTTGAATTGTTTGGAGGCAGACGATGGAGTGCAAGAAGCACAAGCACAGGAACTCTGACAAAAAGCACTGAGAAACCTAGTGTGCAGAGAAACAACACTCTGGGGATAAGCACAGCTAAGAAAAAGAAGAAAGTACTCATGAGGGTAGAATATTTTGTTCTTAATTTATTTTGTTGCTTTATCTGGCTGATTTGTTTCATTCCTACAGTTACTGTGTAGCTAACTGTATTCTGAAACAGAAAAAAGAAGTTAGGTGATCATTTAAAAAGTTTATTGCAGTTTCAGGTTTGGGGCTCACTGTTTTCCATTAGTTGGGTTTCTTTTCTCATGCTTGAAACATTTTCATGACTTGTGGACACTGGGGCTAGCAGAAATGAAAGGTATCTTGTTGTGGCCTCTAGGTGCTACCTCAGTATAAGGGTAAAATATTTGTAATAATAAGAATATTAACATGCAGAGTGATATTTGTAGGCTGGTGTCAGTTTCTTTGCTCCTTTTTTTTTCATGTTCTCAAAAACATCACCACAGTTATTCTGCCTAAGGCTAGCAGGCAGTTTTATCTTATGTGGCTGACCAGGTCACTGGACTTTGTCTGGCAGACTCCTCTCTTTTCCTGGACTCAACCACTTTCAGCAGTAGCCAGGAGAGAGAAAATCCGGGGACTAGCAGCTCTACACTACCCACATGTAGTGGGCAGGTAGGGGAGATACTTCAAATGGCACGACCGTCCTCCTTAGGGCTCCATCAGAATAGTGTAAACCAGCTTCACCACTTTAGAGAGGCGCAGTCATTGTTGTCTGTGTGATGTCGAACTGAGGTAACACGTAGTGATCCCACAATTCACTGTGTATCCTGCTTAAGTTGTCTCTTCTCTACATAGATGATTTCACTGGCAGTGCAGGTATCAGCCTTACAGGAGCCTGTTTCGTAAGGAGTAGCTGATTTATCTCATAGTTTTGTTACAGATTGCACTGATAAAGAATGGGAAGAGTAGTGGTTTTGAGATGTTTATTATGGTGCTCATTATTTCTAGGGTGAAAGTGGAGAGGCCACTGATGATGAAATGACAACTCGGAAGGCAAAAAGCTGTAAGGAATATCGTAATAGAAGTGGTTCAGATCCTCAAGATATTGATGAACAAGAAGAAGCAGGTAGATATATAGCTTGAAAGTCCCTCAGGGTTTTGCTCAAAATCTTTTTATGCAGGCATTTCTTTATGCTGTTAAAAACACATTTATGATCTGAAACTCCTTTTACAGTTGAAACTCCAAATGCTATAAACTTTTGAATTAATTTCTGTAGATGTTCACGATTGTTCTTTAATTTAGTTTCAGTAGCACTTCCTTTCCATTCAGGTGAAATGGGTATATAAGTGTTGTTTAGAATGTACTTTTTTAACTGTCTTAGGGCAAATTTAGAATCCCTTTAGTGTCTTACTATGCATTAATGAATTATGATATAGATCTCTTGGACAAAAGTTTTTTTTATTGGGCCAGATGTTGTAATTGTGCTGCAAACTTTTGTTTTCTCTGTAGATCAAAATATTATTATTAATGTTTCTCCATCTAACAACCTGCCATCAAGAAGAGCTCACTCTCTGACAGCATCTGGATCTCCTAATTTAGGAGCTACAACATCTTCACCAGCAAGACCAGTCTCCTCTCCTGTAATGTCTTCAAGCAAGAATCAGTCTAGGTAAGGACAAATCAATACTTTGATTTAAAAAGAAAAAAGCTTACTGTTACTTATCATCAAATGTGGTTTTCATGTCAAACTGGCAAAATCTGACAAAAACAATGCCAGAAATGTCATTAGCCTTTTGATAAACATCTAAAACACATTGTAGAACAACATAGGACATTTAAGCTGAAATATCATGAATCTGAGGATGGCTTCGTAGCAACTACCTGAGAAGCAGGCTTCAGTTTATGTCTGTTACAGAAGCAGATTGGAATGCTGTCCCAAAACTACACAAATATGGATTTTAACTCTTTCTACAGATCTTCTCCAATAGGCATCTTCTGTATAATGAAAATAAACAGAAATGTTATAGATGTATGAACTGAAGTGCTGAGGTTTCTCAGCACAAGTCTCTTCTACCTGAGAGAGTATTAACTTTTGCTGACATATTCCTGGTGATGCTTGCAGTACGGTCTCAGGGAAATGGAGGAACAGATTTGAAATCCTTCTCTTACAGGCCTTTCCTCCTTGAACATTCATCCTTTTTGTGTCATTTATGCATCACAAAAGGTCATAATGACATAGTTCACTAATGTATTAATTCTATACGTAGTAAGAATGGTGGTGGTGGTAGTAGAAGTGATAATATACCAACGATAAAATGTCAGGGATGTGGATAGTGCTTTCTGACATACAAGAAGACAGTCTCAACACAGGCCTTCCACTGCCTTTTAGCAAAATGAATACTGAGGCATGGTTATGAGTATGAATCTTGGGGTTTCCAGGAGAGCAGTGCTGAACCATGGAAGAGATTACTGCTGCTGGTAGAATGGTATTTTTGAAGAGACATGTCTTGTGTACTAGTTTATGTTGTGTATTTCTTAGGCATTTTTTTACACTTGAAATTATTGGGTTTGGCGATAGATGTGAGTAAGAGAGCAACGTGCGGACATTGGTGATTGGCGGCTTCTCCTTTTAACACTGTTTTCCGAGGCTCTTACTATGTTCTTTACATGTTGTTTTTCCCTCTCATTCATAATCATGGGATGAACATGCCAGAGTAGGATTTATCAGAGTAAAACGTTTATCTCTTTTTTTTGTTTTATTTTTTTTTTTTTTTAAATGGGTTGGACCAGCTTTCTTTTATGAAGTACTGCATTACTGCCTCAGGAGAATGCTTCTCTGTTTTGCAAATCTGCTTTTTGATTTTGTGCCAAAATAATTGTTGTTCTCTAAATGAGATTAAAAGGCTCGGTGGAGAACTTGCATTCCCAGAGCAAGGACAGCTAATGTTCTTTTAAATGCTCCCAGTCCTGGGTTTCTGTACAGATCCCTGCACAGCTTAGCACTGTGGACCTCCACACATTATGACAGGTTTCACTGCTAAGTTCTGGAAATTTTGCCGCTGATTCGAGCAGACCTTGTAAGCTGCCACTGGATCACTTCATCACTCGCCCTGTCTTCAGGCTCTGCAGGCACACAGTGACCCTCACCACAGGGCGATGGCCTTGGCTGTTTATCGTGAAGAGGCAGCCACACTGCATGATGCCTAGAACGGGAAAAAAATCCCGTGGAAAAAGGTGGTAACACCATCCTGATGCTTCTGCACAACCAGCCAA
>NW_010143967.1:0-217 GCF_000699245.1 Pterocles gutturalis
ATTTTTTGGCTGCTGACGGGTGGAGGGATCGGAGCGTGCAAGGGTGGAGGGGGATTGTGGATGCACGGATGGATGGTTGGCTGGACGGAAGGATTGATGGATGGTTGGATGGATGGATGGATGGACAGATGGATGGATGGGTTGATTTTCATGCCCTGCATAGTGCCCTCTCTGTTAAAGCTCCAGCTCCACAAGGGGACAAGCCACTGTCCGCGCC
>NW_010143967.1:308-819 GCF_000699245.1 Pterocles gutturalis
CTGTGCAGTACAGGGACACACAAGGCCAGCTGGAGTCCCTGCTCATCGATGGAGGGTCCCGCACGGTGACCGTGGCTGGGCTGTCCCCATCCCACCGCTACAATTTCTACCTGTACGGGCTGGTGGGGCACAAACGTCTGGGCCCCATCGCCCTTGACACCATCACAGGTGAGGGCGCGGGCAGGATCCATCCATGTCCCCTCTGGGTCTGGGGACTGGTTGTGGGGTGGGGCCGGGGCTGGGGCTGGGTCTGTCCTGGTCCCTTGGGCCTGGTGGAAACTGGGAAGAACTGTTGGGCGCTGAGTGGGAGGTGGCTGGAGGGGTGGGAGCCGGGAAGACTTTAGGGATGGAGGGAGGGCAAAAGATGGAGGGATGGTTGGATGGGAGCATGCAAAGGTGAAGGGATTGGGGGATGTGGAGGGATGGATGGTTTATTGTCTGGATGGATGGGGACAAGGATGGTTGGGTGGATGGAGGGATGAATGGAGACCTCATGGGGATGGAGGGATGG
>NW_010143968.1:0-704 GCF_000699245.1 Pterocles gutturalis
GGGAATTTTAGGAAGAAAAAGGTAAAAAAAAAAAAATTAAAAAACCCAACAATGGAAAAAAAAAAAAAACTGAAGTTTGGAAAAAATTAATAAAAGCATCGATTCCATCCCGGCGCCTTTTTGGGTTTTAAATTCGGCGCCGAGAGCGACGGTTCCACTCCCACCCCCACACCAAAAATAATCAATTTAGGGAATTTTTTTCCCAAAAATTTCTTTTTTTCCCTCTGGGAAACGCGTTAGTTTTCACCTTGCTCCGCTGACGGCGGAGAGTTTGCGTCAGGAATGAGGATTTTTTGAAGCAGCAGCTTCAGAGCCAGGGTGAGTGATTCACCCCCCAGCGGAGAAAATCGGGAAGTTTTCCCCCCCAAAAAAACCCTTTTCTGGCAGAATTTGCAGGTTCTGGTTCCCTCCTCCGGCTCCAAACCCGTTTCCTAAAGGATTCACCAAAAAAAAAAAAGGAAATTGTTTGGGGTGCAGCTGCTGAGCCTGGGTTTGTCCCTAACCTCCCTTTTTTTCCCCCAAAAATCCCCTTTTTTTCCCCAAAAAATATCCTTTTCCCCAAAAATTCCCTTATTTTCTCCCAAAAGTCCCCTTCTTTCCCCCCAGAATTCCCCTTTTTTTCCCCCCAAAAAATCCCTTTTTTCCCCCAAACCTCCCCCTTTTTTTCCCCCCAAATTCCCGTTTTTTCCCCCCAAAATTCCCCT
>NW_010143968.1:774-1081 GCF_000699245.1 Pterocles gutturalis
CCCAAAGCCACTTTTTTCCCCCAAACCTCCCTTTTTTCCCCTAGAAATTTCATTTTCCCCCAAAAATTCCCTTTTTTTTACCCCAACCCCCTTTTTCCCTAAAAATTCCCTTTTTTCCCACCAAATTCCCCCTTTTTCCCCCCAAATTCTCCCTTTTCCCCAATACCAAATTCCCCTTTTCCCCCCAAATTCTCCCTTTTCCCCAAAAAATTCCTGTTTTTTCCCCCCAAAATTCCCTTTTTTCCCCAAAAATTCCCCTTTTTATCCCCAAGCCACTTTTTTCCCCAAACCTCCCTGTTTTTTTCCC
>NW_010143969.1:0-17430 GCF_000699245.1 Pterocles gutturalis
AGGGAGGCGGCGCATGAAAGAGCCTGTGTAAGATGGAGGGGGTGAGGGGAGCGGGACAGAGGGGCGATCGTTGTGGGGCTCGTCTGGAAATGCGGTCTCCTCAGGGGAGGAGAAAAGGACATAAATAAGGTAGCGGGTGCTTAGGGAGAGCAACGAGACCATTTCTTGGCAGTGCTTTAATGAAGCAATGCAACAATCTGGGAAAACAGTGGTTTTTTGCAGGTTAGGATCTCCCTGTTGAAGCTTACAAGCAGTTTCCCCTTGTCACTCCAGCTTTAACCTCAGACTGTCAGAGAGCCGTGATTTTGTATTTCCTGATCTGCAGAACTGAGGGGATTCCACTGAGTCCTGTAAGCTCTGATTTTTTAAGTGCATAGGCTCTACTGTGCTTGCTAGGCTAGGGTGTCCTGCTAGGGCTTGCAAGAAATAGCTAATCCGCAACAGCAAGTGCATGCATTTATATTTATATCCCAGATAAAAAGAAGCGCGTGCTCCAGGCTGTGACAACTGCAGTTTCTCATCTGAAAAATTGACAATGCTGTGAAGTTGTCTAATTTATATAGCAAAGTAAGTAAAGATTGGTTTCTTTTAGCAAATATTTTGTCAAATGAGGTTTTGGGGAGTGCACTGCTCTTGGTGTTGGAATGCAGATTATCCTGCTTTAGTTTCATACATAACAACTTAGACAGGTCCTATCCCTAGAGCCATCGCAGAACTGGAACAATAAGACAGAAACATGTGAAAGGCTTTGATGAATGTCTTGTGCAGCACAAGAATAGAAGCATTGAATGTGAGACTTGCTCACAGTTGCAGCTCTTGACAGTGTTCCTGCCTGACCATCGTTACCAAATCATCTCTGTAGCATTGCCATCTCAGAAGGGGCTGCAGTGCCACTTGCTGAAATTTTTTTGGTTCAGGAGTTGGCAGGCTCCACAGGTTCTTTGCCAGTCTCTTGCAAGACAATGACTGATAAGGTTTTGTGAGAGTACTGCAGCCCGAGTCAGTAACAAGGGTAAGATAAGGATAAAGCTGCTGTGCTGAGCTAAGACTAATGTCTCTTCGTCCTCTGTGAAGGAAGAGTAGTGTTTTGTAGTTTCATAATGGAAACATTTGCAAGCATAGGAAATAAACTTTTTTGCCTTTCTTATGGCTCTTTTATATCTTTAGCATGTTTTACTGTGGTGACGAGTACCTGAAGAGAGTGATAATGGAACACCTGTTCAGGGGATCCTGCCATTAATGCTTTCCTGTGAGAACTTCTAAGAGTCTCAGCTCTCTGAGATGGAAATCAGCAGCTGCTCTGCTCACTAGGTTTTTCTATCCAGATGGATATAAGTTACCAACCTGAACTTTGGTTTGATTAGTTGCATCAAGACTTTTTTCACTTCCTTGTAAGGGAAGATCAGCTCTTAGAAGAGAAATAAGCACTATAGCACTGTATCTTCCAGGCAGTATCTATGCTGCTGCGGTTCTGTTCACTTAAATTCTGATAGTCCAGCGAGTTCATGCAGACTGTTTAGAGGCTTAGTTTAGGTGCAGGTATCTAACAGTGTAATACTTGTGTGTCAACTGCATGTCTTGCCTTTCACGGTAGGTTTTGGGAGTAAATTGTAACTCTTTTGATTTGAAAAATTTGTGATGCAAAAAGGTAGATGTGGGGTAGTTGTTATTTCTCTGGTTCTAGTGTCTAACACTTTTGGTTTTTCTCTAGGGGGAAGCTGGGCCGATATCCTCCATGGCCAGGAAAGGTGAGGTTTGGTTGTTGTGGGTTTTTTTAAATTATTGTTGCTTTCTTAGTTTTTGTTTGGTTTTGCTTTTTCCTTCTGCACAGAGAAAGCTTTGCCTGAAAGTCTTTCCATTATTGTTTAATTTTTTGTTTGTGTTTTTGTTTTTTTTTAATACATACCCCACAAATCTAAACTGTGAACCAGTTTAGGGCTTTATTTGAGAAGTTCAACCTGTTACTAACAGCTGTTAGTTCAGATGGAATGAAAAGCAACAGAGAGCAGTTCATCCAGCTCTGGAACTGATTGTGTTTCCCAGATTTAGTTATTTAATCCCTGTCACTTTCTGCAAGACAGGTTCCTTTCCTCTTGTGGTGAATTGGTTAAGTGCACTGTGTTAAATCATAGAAATAAAGAGTATGGCTTCTTAAGTTACTGTTTTAGAGCTACGTTTTTTGGATAATAATTCTGGGAGTAGGGAGTAGTTAAACTTTCTCTTCTGGTTTGGTTGGTTTTTTTCTGATGAAAGGTGAAAAATATTTTTTAAATAATTAAATTTTATATGTGCGATTTTTATTGTTTTTACTTCTCTGAAAGAACTTGGGCTTTATTTTTTGGTGTAGGTATGAGGACTAAACGTGCTGAGATAACAGCATGCATGTGGCAGGCAAAAATGTTGTCAATGTGGCTGACAACCATAAAAGTTCCGTTACTGGATCAAGTTAGGTCCAGGCTCCCCTGCAGTCTTTCAGGTGTCACCTGTGTGATGGTTTTCTCTTTACTAATATGTTAAACTTTATAAGCAATGTGTTCTGGGAGTAAAGGCAAAGCTTTAAGTGTAAATTTAAAAAGTTAACTAAGTGGAACAAACTTTAATTTAGCTTTCTAAATTTTGAAAAGGATTTCTAGCTAATCTATTTGGGATAGGGAGAAGAAAACCTCACTAAGAATGGGAATTTGGGTACTTTTTCACTCTGCTCACAGCATACCCATATCTAAGGAAATACATGAGTTACATATTCACTTGAAAGACTTAAAACAGTTTCAAGTTCTCTTCCTAGTCAGATTTTAAAAAATAATATCTACCATAGCTGTAACACATGACAGTAAAATCACAGAGTATAAATTTTCATTATGTGCTTTTTAACTGCCACTTTTAATCGCCTTCAGATTGTTAATCCACCTAAAGATCTGAAGAAACCTCGTGGAAAGAAGTGCTTCTTTGTGAAGTTTTTTGGAACAGAAGATCAGTACGTACCTGCTTGTTTTCATCGGGTGAAAATACTGTGCCATATAATATGGGTCTTTCGTGGAAGAAATATTTACTAACACAGTAACAAAGGATTGTCTGTGATCTACATGCAGAAAGATTGAACTATTACTGCGTGCTATAGCCACTCTTGTGGGTTTATGAAGACAGTAAAGACTTGCGTACTCAGTCATGTTAGGATTTTAGTTGCTGCTGTGAAGGAAGGTTCTTGGTAGCTTGCTATTTTTAGGGGAGTAGGTGTGACGTGACTGGGTTAGATTATAGCATGTAACTGTGTCTGAGAAAGGTATAGCTAAGAGTATTCATTTTTTTTCCTGCCAGGCAAATAAAAGCCGTGTGGTTGCCATTTGTAAAAGAATATACTGTCATACCTGGTGACTGAAAACGTTCTTGCTGTGCCTTGGGAAGACTTAACACTATAGGAAAGCCAAAACTGTGTTAGACTACCGTTTTGCAGGGCAGAATTTATTGATTCCAAACATGTGTACAAAATCATAGTTGTCTTAGACTTAGGTACTTATGAACTGGAAAAAAAACCCCAAAACCTGAGAACTTGGGGATTTCATGAAACTGAAAATTATTTTGCAAATTTTTCAGTTTTTCCCTTCATTTTCTGCTATTTTGCGTTAAGTCATGCAATAAGGGAGAAAATGACAAAAATCCGCAGAAGACTAGAAAACCCTTTACCTTTTGGAAAAAAGGTAACAAGACCTGAGACCATTTAATGGATGTTTCTTAAGGAAATTATTTTGGACTGCTAAATTATTTTTGCTCAATATATAAAAATCATTTGCCATTAAGAACTGGGGTCTAAACTTGATGGAGTAGAAGTGAATGCTGCATACTGATAGGAAGGTTTGTGGGATTTCTAGTAATATAAGGCAGGTGAAGGTTGGTTTGAGGGCAGAGGGTTTTTTTGGTGCTGGTGTTGTTGTTAAACATGGTTATTTGAGCTAATCAAGCTTTCAAAATTGAGGAGATCAACTATTTGTATCCTGATTATTTGTTCTTGATTCTTTTATTCATGTTATTTAATCAAATATAGAGATGTTTTGTATTAAGACCAGTTTGAAAGAGTGTTCATATGTCTGGGGTACAGCAGCTGAGATAAGAAGCCTGATTGCAAATGAAGAGTTCAGAGCTGCAAAGTAATTTTATTACACGGTTCTAGAGCTCTGGCTAGGGAAAATCCAGTTGTCTGGCACACCAAGGTAGTGTGGTTGTTGTCATGTCTTCCCCTCCCCCCCAGTCTCCAGCTTGTGAAATTTAATAATTCCCTGCTAGGTAATGATGATTTAGAAATTTGCTTGCTTTGACTGCCATACTCTACCTGAAATTAAATAGAAATAAATACTGTCCCCTTTGTTTTTCTTTTAAAATAGTACTGATAGAAGAGAGAGAAGCTTGTGTGCCTGTTCTGTCCTGACTTGGAACTTTAAAAGAGTGTGCTGGTTAGAACTGTGCTGTTCTAACCAGTGTGCTGCTTGAGAAAATCCTTATCTTTGAGTGTAACCAACAAACCATATCACGAAAAATGTAAAGGATTTCACTTACAATGTGAGCATGAAGCAAAAATCCCTTGACTTATTTGGTACAAGTAAACTAATGTGTTTCCCAAATACTTTTTTCTAGGTGTATATGAACAGTGGAAATATGTAACTGACAAAATGTCACTAGCCTACATCATGAACAGCATGATGAATAAATAGGATGCAGAGCTCCATCACTGACTGTAGTCTGTGGTGTGATGGGTACACTGACTCATACTAATATTCTGGTGCATGTTGCTTCTGTTTTCTAGCCCTTTGCTCTTTATGCCATTTTCAAGTTTGTAAGGTGACATTGCCACTGATCCATTTTTACAGCTCTTTTGTTGTTGCCTTACTCTGTCAAGGTTTAACAGGTGAGAATCTGGATGTAAACCATTTGCCTATTGCCCAGTGTGTGTAAGGGGAGAGTGATGCTAGTTGCTGGGTAGAATGTCTCTCAAACTTCAGAGGGTGGTTGCCAGCCAGTTTGCCAGCTGGTTTGTCACTGTCACAATCTCAGACTTGATAGTCTTATTTTCTTCTGAGGTTTCCCTGGTGACTGCTGTGGCCAGAAATGCCACAGTTTCAGGCTAGGTAAAAATGGTTTCCTCCTGACTTATGTGGCTCCAGTTTGCCATACCAAAGATTGAGGAGAAAGCTGCTTAGAAGTAAGAACTGTTGTGCGTGCATCTGAGTGGAGTGGATGGGTGAATAAAAACATACAGATGAGTTTGGAAGTGGTATTGGTATAGTGTAGTGGTTTTGGTGTAGTGTATTGATAGGTTTTGGTTGTTTGTGAAATCCTGAATAGCTTAGGATACAGCACAGAAGAAAATGTGTTTTTCTTTACCCGTGAATTGAATACTAATACTTACCGGCCCAGTGCAATGCTGCAGTGACCAAGGAAATGCATTAACTGGAAGGCTGTAAGTTGTTTTGGCCAAAGACATAAAAGACAGAGCAGGAGTGCATTCAGACTGTGCTCTAAGACCTGTCTTTTGATAAAGTTGCTACTGAACTCTATGCTCCTTATGCTTATTGTGTTGGTGGAGTTAGTTGTTTATGTCACTTTCAAACTAATAGGTTTTCTGGAAGAAAAGGATTCTCTACCCATGGAAGAAGAATTTGCTTATTTGTTTAAACTGTGAAGTACACCTGTGCTTTACCACAGTGGAAGCTACCTTGATGTTCATGGTAGTAATATAATATCCATGTCCTATTCTAAGTGATTGCCTTAATTGTGATGCACATACTCATTAATGTCTCTTATTAACTTTTTCTCTAAACCGATGGGAGATTTTTCTAGTCTGCCTAGGCGTTCTTTTTCTGACTATCTCTTCTCAGAGTAAGTCACATTAAAAGGATTCTTCATCTGAAATTGAGAAGAGCTGATGCTTGGTTCCCCATAGGCCTGGCAAGCAGGTAACAACATCCAATTATGGGATTATAAACAACAATTTTAGTTTAGTCTTTCTAAACAGAAGTGGAACTTTCCCCTCTTGTCTGTGTTTCTAACTGTGCTTTTCAGATAGCTTTTAAGATCCCCTTTTGTTTCCTAAGCTATAGTCTTGTCCTAGGAAATCTTTGTAGATCATTCCAGTAGTCAAGTACTGGGATGTAAGAACTTGCACACTGCTATATGTGTGCGTTCGTTGCTCTTAATAGTTAGAGCCATGTTGTGGTTTTGTGTGGTGGGTTTTTTGGTAGCAGGGGAGGGGGTACCATGATGGCTCCTGTAAGAAGCTTCTGAAAGTTCCCCCAGCTCCAAGTCGAACCCAGCTCTGGCCAAGGCTGAGCCCATCAGCAGCTCTGTGAATGACATACTGAAGAGAGGGCACAGCGCATGGAGGGGCCGTGCGGCCCCGGGCAGGGCCTGGCCTGGTTGGTCCTCTAGCTGCCTGCCCAGCCTCCTCTGCAGCCCAGTCTGCTACTGTGGCCCAGGCTTCCACACAGCTGACCCAGCACAGCCCCTGCCCAAGGGCCAGGAGTTTCTCAGGAGCCAGCAAAAGAACCTGTGGTGGAGAGAGGAACAGGACATGAGAGACAACTATGCAGACACGAAAGTCAGTGAAGAGAAAGTAGCAGGAGGAGGTGCTGGAGCAGAGAGTCCCCTGCAGCCCATGGAAGACTGCATGCTGGAAGAGGTGGCTGTGCCTGCCCACGCAGTCCATGGAGTGTGATAATTCATGGAGATTTAATGGTGGAGCAGACACCATCCTATAGCCCATAGAGGACCCCGCACTGGAGGAGGTGGCTGCGCCCAGAGGAGGCCATGACTCCATGGAAGGGATCCACACCAGAGCAGTCAGTGGAGAACTGCAGCCCATGGA
This sequence comes from Pterocles gutturalis, assembly GCF_000699245.1. Lineage (NCBI taxonomy): Eukaryota > Metazoa > Chordata > Aves > Pterocliformes > Pteroclidae > Pterocles > Pterocles gutturalis. The sequence goes on from NW_010143969.1 coordinate 6,854, forward strand.
AAGGACTCGCCGCATTGGAATAGTTTGTGAAAGACTCTCACGTGAGAGGGACCCCACACTGGGGCAGGGAAGACTGTGAGGAGCCCTCCCCTGGGCAGGAAGGAGTGGCAGAGACAACATGGACTGACTGCAACCCCCATTCCCTGCCCCCTGTGCTGCCAGGGGGGAGAAGGTAGAGAAATTGGGAACAAAGCCTTTGGGCCCAGGAAGAATGGAGGGGTGGGGGAGAGGGGCCTTTCTAAGAAGTAAATCTCTTTCACATTATGTTACTCTGTTTTTGATTGTTAACATATTAAATTTTTTTTGTGTTTTCCCCAAGTCAAGTCTGTCTCTTACCCATGACCATAAGTGGTGAGTGATCCCTCCCTGATCTTGTCTCGACCCATGAGGTTTTTACCCTTTGTTATCACAATTTTCCTCCCCATCCCACCGGAGGGGAGAGCAAGAGGCTGCGTGGCGGTTAGTTGCCGGGTGGCCTTGGGGTAGCCTTAAAACCGTGACTGGCAGGCCCATAGCCTACAGGACTTTCTTGGTGTGCTTCATCCAGTTCAAAATGTTCCTGCATTTCATGGCTTGCGTGGGAATTGTTTATGACATTGTCAAAACTAAAAATAAATCATTGCTTTGAAGATATAATAGAATTGTAGAATTTTGCTATGTTTCTTAGAGATACTAGGGAGAGTCATGCAGTCATCAGAGATGTGTGTACAAACACATGCATTCACTTCCCATCCCACCCTCTTCCCCCCTTAGATATTTTTTAGTAGCCAAATGGTTTGTCAGACTTGTATATCAAAGTCTTAATAGAAAGTTGGAGCAGTCCATTCTTACTCATAGCACCTTTTTGAAGCATCAGTACAAAACTAAAGAGTCTTGCTAAATGTGGTGGGGTTAAGGGGCACTTCCTGACTTGATATATTCAGGAAAAATTGGAGGAAGCTTGCAATCCAAGATAATAGTCTGCAGTGATTTTAGCACAGAACTTTGCCTTCCTGTCCGTATCCTGTTGGGATACCTGCCCTCTTCTTCTGCCACTGCTCTCTCACTGGTTTTCAAGGAGAGAGAAATTTACGAATGTAGTTTTTCTAAAATGTTCTTTCAGGTTCTGACATCAGAAAACACTTGCTTAAAGTTTGCCAGGTGTTGGAGGTGGTACCCTTTGGCAGTCTGAGGAGCTGGAGGGTATGGGCTAAGCAGACAGAGGGGGTTAGCTTCCATTGCTGGTGTTTCTCTCTTAGGCAGATTATCCCATGCAGAGCTCTGTGTTTCTGTAGCCAGACTGTTGTACAGCAGAGCCAGCTGGAATGCTGTTAGACATCTCTGTGGGCAGAGTGCCATAGCTGAAAATCACTATAATCAAAACTTTTCCACCTCTTACTGATATCTTTGGATGCATAAGTACTCTGCAAAACAAAAAAAAAAAAATTTGTTGCACAGATTTGAAAAATCTAATACTTAGAATTTCTTTCACCATTGCCCTGCTGCTTGTTTTCTTTTGCTAATTATCCCCTCCTTTTAGCTGCATGGACGTTTATTCTAATTTAGTGTGGTCATTTTTGTATTATTTTTCCATTAAGAAGCTTATGTATTGAATTCCAGAGTCCAGCCGTTTGAGTTGTTTTACTGATGAAGATCTGGGCTTTCCCTTTTAACAGCAGGAAACCCATCTTGATTTCTCTGTTGTGTGCTCACACACTGGGCTCGTAAATAACCAAGCAATTTTCTTTTGACTTTCAGCATTGATTGCGTTAGCATTTAGTATGGGCATCTAAACTGCTACGCTGTAAAACTTTATGAAATATTTCCCAGGCTGTAATAAGTAATAGAAATTTGGAGATACAGTGCCACTGTTTTCCGTCTCTTGACTGTAAGGCTTTCAAAAAGTGAGTACTTGTGGATATTCCTCCACTTTAATTTCTCCAGTTTATCGTTAGGAATTTGATATCTTTAGACTGGCAGAGAGTGTCTAGAAAGTCAAGGGTTTTAAGGTCTCCTTTCCTGTGCTAAGTTAGTTTGTGGATTTGAATCTGCTATGTCTTGTTGCATCTCTTTTGAGACATTGTTTTCCGTGCATCTCCAGGTCACATTCATACTTGACCTTGCTTTACAAGCATTCTGATTTTTGATTATTGTTCATGAATGTAACAAGGATTTTACATGAGTAGTGCTTTTATAAATGCGATATTTTTTGGAGGGGATGAGGAAGGATATGGAGAAATGAACAGAGAAACCCATTACTAATGTATCTTGTTTACATCTTTTCACTTTCCATTTAGCCCATTCTTTACAGATTCCAGCTGACTCTGTGCAGCAGTATGAATGCAATTTCATCTTAAATATGACATCTTCAGTAATGTCACTGATGCTTTTCTAGGGCATTAATTCATTGCTGAGTCAGGAGAGAAGGAGTAGCTCCTTTTATATGTTGTGTCCTAGAGACTTCTTGAATACTTGCCTTCATTGGCTTTGAGGTTATTGCTTAACAGAGAGAGATCTTATCTATAAACATGAACTATTTTGTTTGGTGGAAAGGGCTTTTGTTTTCAAGTGTTTAAAACATTGCACACAAATGTTTTATGAATATCTGATGTCAAAAGACATCGTCGTATCTTATAGAAGGTTGTCCAGGTACATGACACACAAAGGATAAACTCGAAAGGAAAAGATCGTTGTTTTTTCTTATTTTTGACCCTGAGGCAACATCTAAGACTTTTTCACTTATTAGTTTGTCTCAGATATCTAGCTCTTTGTCCTGCAGGATCGCAAGTGCCAAGGTGTACCTTTGAAGCCAGGAGCCGGAAACCTTTGTGCTTCAGACTGTCTCCATACCAAAGGAAAAGTAATGTGGAAAGAAGCTAATGAACACGTGCAGTGAGGAGGGATAGAATGTGCAGAATCCTAAGAGAATGCCTTGATAGAAAATAAGTTATTTTTATTTAAAAATTCAACTCTGTCAATAACATTTAATGTGATTTATTATAATAGACTTGAAAATTTTGTTTCCTTTTTATATATAATGGAAGTGCTTCTCATGAGCTGATGTTCTCTAGCACCTAGGGATGCATTGACACTGAGTGCCATACAGAAGAGTTTTACAGTATAAGAGAATTGTAAATGTCTGGGCAGCTAGGAGGGATTCTCTGAATAGCTGCTGGATGGTGGGCTCTAGTGTGAAAGTCATGATTTGACTTGTTATATTCTGTTAAGTCGGTTATTAGGAAGATGATGTAAACTAAGCAAAAGGATTCAGCTTTGCATGTGAACGAGTACTGGGTTCGCCTTCCAGGCTATGGTGGAATCGTGGTGTAGGCTATACTGGCAGTGTGGAAAGGATGCATTTTTGCAGTCAGTTCTAGCAGGAGGCCTCCTCTCTCCAAATGCAACCCAAAAAGTTTCAGTCTACCTTAAGCAAGCTGATTCCTGACTGCAAACAGTGGCTAGTGCCAGTGAAGACAAAGATCTCCATAAAATTTTAAAGAGTTTATTGGGCTTTTCTACTTCGCGAAGAAAGGACAAGCAAGATCCAGCAAAGCATTAGTATTATCGTTGTTGTTATTATTTTCACCTTTATGAGGTGACATGATGTTTACAGTGTCTGAAAAGGCAGCAATTAAACCACTTCACCTGCTAGACCGCACTGGAGAATATATAAAACCTGTAATCGTGGCTAGTCAATATTTGTAACATAGAGGTGTTTTGGGACGAGAGAAGTTTGGTTTGACTGGTTTTTACTGTGTGCTGGCCTGCTGTATGCTAAGAAGCGCTGCTGGCCATCCTAGCGTAGGAAAAGCTTTTCTAAAACTCATCCAGGTCTGTTTTCAGTAGAATGGAAATAGCTTTGTAACAGTGTGGCTGATAAGCCTGGGCTTGAATCTGGGGAGAGAGGAACGTGGTCTAATCTCTGTGAGGGCCACAAGGACTGTTGAAAGCAAAGGAATTCCCCTAAGCTGAAGAAGTGGTAGAAGAGCTTGTCAAACTGAAGAAACGCGGAGTTGTCACCCTGTACTTGACCACTTAACCGTTTGGTAAATGTCAAGAAGTCCTATTTAGCAACAGTGGAAACAGGGAAGTCAGTTGAGTTTCCTCAAAGGACTGCAGTCAGGTTAATACTTTACTACTGTACCACTTTATCTTAAAATATTAACAGTGAAGAAAATGGTTATTTTTCCTCAAAAGTGAAAATGTTGTTTTCATATAGAGTATCAAGGTACATCAAATATGCTAACTTTATTTTATTTGCGGTTGGCTCTATTGTGAAATACGTAATTTTGGTTTTTTTACTGGTTTTTGCAGACACTTGTGTGTGCATAGTGCGTTTGAGCAAGGGATTGATGGCTTAGAATTGTTACATGGCCTTTGCTTTCAGCAACTTCTCAAGCAGATTCAGATTATTTGCAGCCTTCGGTGGAGGCATGTGATTGTGGGTGTTCCTCCTGGTGATACAAGAGCAGTCACTAGACTGCCTTTGTTCTAAACAAGTGCCTATGATTACATCCAAAAGCTGTCTTTCTGATAGAGAATATGAGTAACGCTTAGAGCAGAGCAGTGCTGTCATAAGAGGGTATAAAACTTGAGAAACCAAGTAAAAGTGTCAGAAGGAAGTTCTTGGTGAGTGCAAAAATCACAGCCCTTCAGGTTGTAGGGAGCAAGTGACTTTGGGCTGCTATTATGTGTTGGTCTGGAGAAAAGAAGTGTATCTGTGTTTCTCAAAGTGAGATGGTTGTGAGAGTTGCTGTTTGGAGAATATAACTAACTTTTTTTTTTTTTTTGGTTTCTAGTGCTTGGATCAAAGTGGAGCAGCTGAAGCCTTATCACCCTCACAAAGAGGAAATGATAAAGATTAACAAGGGGAAGCGCTTCCAGCAAGCTGTGGATGCTGTAGAGGAGTTTCTTAGAAAAACCAAAGTCAAGGACCAGGTGAGTGGGCTCTTTTTTACTGTGTCACTAAAACAAGCCTTGTCATGAATGATGGTGAGATGTATTTTTATGTGTTGCCTCTGGCAAGTTGGGGAAGGATTTGTTTTCATTACTTGGTGGTTTGGTTTTTTTTCTTTCCTATCCTGTCTTCCTCCCCATTCAGTCTTGTTTGGTAGGAAAAAAGTGTTGTTAAACTGGTGGAGAAACTGAAGAGGCTAACTGATCTGCTTATGATGATTTGATAAATCAGTTTTAAGCCTTGGTCTAGAATTTGATATTTACTAATCTTGTCTTGAGTATATTGGAAGTGCATATATGTGCACGCACTCCCAGCAAGTCTTCAAGTGGCCTGTTCTGTTGCTTGCTTGAACTGATATGTTTTTGCAGGAGAGCTAACCAGGAACTTCACTCACCGGCTTCGAAGGGCTAACAAATATCTAGTTTTCAAGTTACTGTCCTGTTGTTTTGCTTAATAGTAGTCAGCACAGAGTCCTTCGCATCCTTGGTTTTGCATGAAAATCATTCCAGCTCTTCTCTTCTTTCCTTACCCTCTTCTATTCTGTAATCTCTCAGGCGTCTTCCCATAACTCCAATGAAGAGAAGAATCGACGTAATTCCAGTGAAGAAAGAGGCAAGCAATCTGCTGGTGAAGAGAAGCGTAAAGCCAGTTTGTCTGAAGGGAAGCTGAAGAAGGGCACAGGGGAAGGAAAAAAGAGGGTCTCTTCTGTATCGTCAGAGAGAGGATCAAAATCACCTTTGAAAAGAGCCCAGGAGCAGAGCCCCCGAAAGCGGGGGCGTCCACCCAAGGATGAGAAGGTTTGTGTTGTGCATGTCCGCCAGTGCCCTTTGGACTTTGCTGATGGACTCTAGGGCTGACTGGCACCTTGACTAAAAGGCCAGCAGGAAAAGTCAGTTCAGTATCAGGTTTTTTAAGCTGTTCCATGTTACTGCTTCTAGACCATTTGTCTGCCTGATACCTTTGGCAAGCATATTGTTGATTCTTCCTGTAATTTTTACTAGTTAGTTATTTTGAGTGGCTCTATTTATATGTTTGAGAGGGCTTTGAGAGCTGTATCGTGAGATTCCACCTTCCATCTTGCCATCCATCAAGTTCAGTTAGTGAAGAGATGTCCTCTTCATCTGATTCCTGACTTCTCCCGTCTCATCTACTTTGTGTGATTAAGTCATTAGTAGTCACTTCACCCTCAGTACTTGCAGAGGGTGGGGTATTCCTAAGGGCTAGGGCTTAAAGAAGAAACTCTTCTAGCCTGGGGAATCCATCAGAAGCTATAGGATATACTTCCATCCTCCATTATAAAGGTCCAGCCTTGGAGCATTATTATTTTATCCCCATTACTTCCCTGTTATTTCTGAATGTTGTGTCAGCAACAATACCCACCAATACTTTTGTCTACCCTCATCTAGAGTTCCAGCCTTTTTATTTATTGTAGAACTCACTGTTGTGGTCCAGATCTTCCTTTTCCAAATGGATAATGATTTCAGTGGATTATTACAATGCACGTGCTCTGTCGGAGACTGCGCCTGAAGACCACTGGGAGACAGCTGATACACCATGCAGCAGCCTGCTTGCTCATCTGTGCTTCAAAGGGATTACATTATGCTGTGCTTCACAATCTTTGCTTTCAGTGCACTTCTGGATGCAAGTCAAGATGGTAGTCTTTGATCTCCAGAATTATGAATGGATTGACCTTCACTGGTTGAACAGCAAACTCTCTTGATGTAGTAAAATGAAGCTGGTCATCTCAGATATTGCATATGAAGGAAAAACTGGCTTTTTTTTTTTTTTTTTAGAGCCAGCTTCTGTTAAATCAGGTCCCATCAGTTTATCCTTTTGGGGGTAGCTGGGGGAGGAGAGGAATGGATGCATATTTGTGAATTCTTACTAATCATTACAGGACTTGTGACTTGACTGATGGAAACACTTTACCAGCAGCATACTTTCACCTTTCAAAGTGTCTGGCTATGAGCATGTTGTACCTTCACATATTTCTGTTACAATAACCCACAGGGCCTTTTTTTCCCCACTTGCAAGATGCTTTTGTGTCTTTGAGATAGATTTATTCCAAAATTGATCAAAACTGATGGCTGGGAGAATTCTGATTGTGCTGACACACTGCGTGCTTAGGTTTTGCTGTATTAGCTACCTCACAGTATCAGAGCACTTTGAGTGAGTGAATTGTGGTAGTAGAAATTCACTGGTAAATTACAGGTGGAAGAGTTTTATATGACTTATCACAAAGAAGTGGCCAGGTATGTGATAAATGTCTGGCCACAGACCATGAAAATAAGCAGGCTAATGGAGGGAAGTAGTCTTATAGCTTCTGGAAAGTAGTGTACTGACAATTAAAGAAATTGCCATGAAAATATAACAATACTACCTTAGTACTATTTTTCAGCCTGTGAAATAATTTTGAAATCTTGCTGTCGTCTTACCTGTTTCTCATAATTTCCCAAAATTCTTAGCCCTAGCACAGAAAACACTTGTGTCATTGTCCTGAATTACTGCCGCGTTGGGATTTGGGAGTTTTTGCTCCATCACAGTCCAAATTCTGGCTTTCCAAGTAATAAGGATGCACAAAATTAAAAGATCAAGTTGTTGCTGAGGTGTGCTCTATCTAGAAATGCTCTGTAGGCATACATGATCATTCAAATACTCTTTTTCAAGCTTACATTAATATTTTCAAAGGACCAACATAACTTCATAGGTATCAGAGGAGGTTTAATCCACACTTTACCAGTTGAAACAGGAGTGTGGTCTCTAAGGAGAGGATTTTAGAGTGCAAGGCTCTCCTTAGACTGAAATGACACTTTAAGGTTGGAGGCTGATGGCTAAATTGTCCCTGCTAACAGTTGCATCAGTCTGGGTTACCTCCAGGAGTCTTGCTCTTTATGCAAACAGTGCTCTTCTCTTGTGGTTCTGCGTGGACACTAAGGTCTATTGTGCATTTTAAGAAAGTAATTTTGGAGGGAAGATAATGTGATTCCATTCCTGAACCCTCATTTCAGGAAGATAACACATACTATGCAGAAGTCCTTCATGTTGTCTTCATATAGCATAAAGACCTATATGTCTACAGCATATGTCTATGACCTATAGCATAAAGACCTATTTTAAACCTATATATCTTAGGGAAATAAGAAAGATAAATTTTAATCTGCTCAACAGTAAAAAACCTGATTCATTAAATATTACCGTGACATTACAAATCAAGGCCTGTCAAATTAATGGGGCAGTCCACATATCCATTTCTGTTTGATGGATTCTGCAAACTTGAGCAGATATGTCTGTCAGCATCATGCTTTAAAGTTTCTCCTGTTAACAGGTAGGCTACTTTTTTATGACAGTGGATTAGAAGAGTTCAGACCCCTGATTGTGCTGTTGTTCTTCACCCATTTGCATTTATCAGGGGAAGATGCGGGATCATCAAATGGTGTTCATTTGCTTCTCTGCTCATTGCATGACTACACAAGTACAGTGATTCCTCTTGTGTATGAAAAATGGATTCACCAGAAGCCATAACTGTGGTTGAATTCCTTTGTTGGCAGTTCACGTTTTCTTCACCTCATCTGTGTTGTTAATACGCTGTGTGTTTAAATATGAACTCGTCATGGAAAAGCGTGAAATGGAAGGCATTTGTAGTGCTTTTCAGAACTCTGTATGTGTGCTCATGATCAACGTGCTGTGGCCAGTCACTGAGCCAGCTTGTAAGCTCTTTCTGATCCTCCTTCTGTCTCCTCAGGACCTCACAATTCCAGAGTCAAGTACAGTGAAGAGAGTGATGACTGGAACAGTGGCTGGATTTAAATGGCCGCCAAGCGTCAGTGAGGTGAGAAACTTTACAACATGTGTGATTTAGGAACTGAGTTTGTGAAAGCAAATCTAGAACTTTTTGTCTGGGCTGTAAAAAACCTTCTGTAGGAACAAAATAAGATGCTCTTATTCTGTCATTCTGTAGTGTAACAAAGCTACACAATATCCTGGATAATTAAGAAGTATGCTTTCAGTGAGATTTCAGTCTTTGTGGAACTATTTGCAGATTCACACTTAACTTACTGCACTCATTTTTGCACTTCCTGTTTCAAAAGTGTTTCTGGAACTGGCTTCCCAAAACTGGAGGAGGTGATGTGGATAGTCTCTCCCTCTCTGGATACTATTGTATGGGGTGGTTTCATGTGATTTCCCTCATAAGCAGCTTATGGAAACCTTTAATTTTTCTGCATAAATAAGTGATCAGTAAAGCAGAGTAAGAGCAGCATGACTCTAGGCTCGTGCATATGACACTGACTGGGGAGGTGTGGTACCTGGGCCTGAAGTCCTTGTTGCTGTTAACACTGTCAGAAGCTAGCCCATATTAAGTTTAATCTTCAGCTGAGAATGCTGTTTTAAGGAGTTCTTGGAAGCTGGAAAATAAGTGTTTTCCCTTGAGAAGAGGAAGAAGTGAGATATGAGATCTCTTCCTCCCATGTTAATCTTGCTCATAAGCTTCTTTGGTTTTTCTACAGATGTCCAAAACCGATTAGTTTTACTTTAATGGCTTTGATTTTGAGAATGAAACACACTATAAACTGCTTAATTGAAACAGGCTGCTTGATGCAGCTGATACATTTTACCCACCCATTTAGGAGGACTAAGGAGAATCTCCGTCCTTTATTGGATGTAGGAGAAAACATAGTGACAAAAGATGAGGAAAAAGGCTGGGGTACTTAATGCCTTCTCAGCCTCAGTCTTTAATAGTAGGACCAGTTGTTCTCTGGGTAGCTAGCCTCCTGAGAGGGGAGACAGGGATGGGAAGCAGAATGAAGCCCCTGTAATCCAAGGGGAAATGGTTAGCAACCTGGTGCACAGCTTAGACATACACCAGTCTATGGGACTGGATGGGATCCACCACAGGGTACTGAGGGAGCTGGCAGGAGTGATCACCAAGCCACTTGCAACCATTTGTCAGCAGCCCTGCCTAAGTAGGGAGATCCCAGCTGACTGGAAGATAGCAAATGTGATGCCCATCTACAAGAAGGAGTGGAAGGAGGATCTGGGGAACTACAGGCCTGTCAGTCTGACCTCAGTGCCGGGGAAGGTTGTGGAGCACACCATCTTTAGTGCCATCACATGGCACATACAGGACAACCAGGTGATCAGGCCCAGTCAGCATGGGTTTATGAAAGGCAGGTCCTGCTTGACCAATCTGATCTCCTTCTGTGATGAAGTAGCCCACTTAGTGGATGAGGGAAGGGCTGCGGATGTTGTCCACTTAGACTTCAGTAAAGCTTTTGACACTGTTTCCCACAGCATTCTACTGGCAAAGCTGTCTGCTCATGGCTTGGATGGGTGTACTCTTTGCTGGGTAACAAAACTGGCTGGATGGCTGGGCCCAAAGAGCGGCAGTGAATGGAGTTAAATCCAACTGGCAGCCGGTCACAGGTGGTGTTCCCCAGGACTCAGTACTGGGGCCAGTTCAGTTTAATATAATTATCAATGATCTGGATGAGGGGGTTGAGTGCACTCTCAGTAAGTTTTCAGATGCACCAAGTTTGGTGGAAGTGTTCATAGAATCACAAAATGTTTTGGGTCGGAAGAGACCTTAAAGATCATCTAGTTCCAACCCCCTGCTATGGGCAGGGACACCTCCCACTAGTCCAGG
>NW_010143969.1:17710-17978 GCF_000699245.1 Pterocles gutturalis
TTCATGAAGTTTGCAGGGTCCCACCTCTCCAGCCTGTCCAGGTCCCTCTGGATGGCATCCCTTCCCTCCAGCATGTTACCACACCACACAGCTTGGTGTCGTGGGCAAACTTGCTGAGGGTGCATTTGATCCCACTGCCAATGTCGCTGACAAAGATGTTAAACAGCACCGGTCCCAGTACCAATCCCTGAGGAACACCACTTGACACTGGTCTCCATTTGGAGATCTGCTTGTTGATCTGTGTGTTGATCTCCTTGAGGGTAGGAAG